>NW_027362767.1:157123798-157364985 GCF_046119375.1 Phyllobates terribilis | reverse complement strand
TCACATACACACAGGTATACACAGTCACATACACCCAGGTATATACAGTCACATACACACAGGTATATACAATCACATACACACAGGTATATACAAATCACATACACACAGGTATATACAATCACATACACACAGGTATATGCAATCACATACACACAGGTATGTACAGCCACATACACACAGGTATATACAGTCACATACACACAGGTATATACAGCCACATACACACAGGTATATACAAGCACATACACACAGGTATATACAAATCACATACACACAGGTATATACAAATCACATACACACAGGTATATACAATCACATACACACAGGTATATACAAATCACATACACACAGGTATATACAATCACATACACACAGGTATATACAGCCACATACACACAGGTATATACAGTCACATACACACAGGTATATACAGTCACATACACACAGGTATACACAGTCACATACACACAGGTATATACAAATCACATACACCCAGGTATATACAGCCACATACACACAGGTATATACAGCCACATACACACAGGTATATACAATCACATACACACAGGTATATACAGCCACATACACACAGGTATATACAGCCACATACACACAGGTATATACAGCCACATACACACAGGTATATAAAGCCACATACACCCAGGTATATACAATCACATACACACAGGTATATACAAATCACATACACACAGGTATATACAGCCACATACACACAGGTATATACAGCCACATACACACAGGTATATACAATCACATACACCCAGGTATATACAATCACATACACACAGGTATATACAAATCACATACACACAGGTATATACAGCCACATACACCCAGGTATATACAATCACATACACCCAGGTATATACAATCACATACACACAGGTGTATACAATCACATACACACAGGTGTATACAATCACATACACACAGGTATATACAGTCACATACACACAGGTATATACAGTCACATACACACAGGTATATACAATCACATACACACAGGTATATACAGCCACATACACACAGGTATATACAGCCACATACACACAGGTATATACAGCCACATACACCCAGGTATATACAATCACATACACACAGGTATATACAATCACATACACCCAGGTATATACAATCACATACTCCCAGGTATATACAATCACATACACACAGGTATATACAATCACATACACACAGGTATATACAGCCACATACACACAGGTATATACAAATCACATACACACAGGTATATACCGCCACATACACACAGATATATACAAATCACATACACACAGGTCTATACAGTCACATACACACAGGTATATACAATCACATACACACAGGTATATACAATCACATACACACAGGTATATACAATCACATACACACAGGTATATACAAATCACATACACACAGGTATATACCGCCACATACACACAGGTATATACAAATCACATACACACAGGTCTATACAGTCACATACACACAGGTATATACAATCACATACACACAGGTATATACAATCACATACACACAGGTATATACAGTCACATACACACAGGTATATACAATCACATACACACAGGTATATACAATCACATACACACAGGTATATACAGCCACATACACACAGGTATATACAGCCACATACACACAGGTATATACAGCCACATACACACAGGTATATACAATCACATACACACAGGTATATACAATCACATACACCCAGGTATATACAATCACATACACCCAGGTATATACAATCACATACACACAGGTATATACAATCACATACACACAGGTGTATACAGCCACATACACACAGGTATATACAAATCACATACACACAGGTATATACCGCCACATACACACAGGTATATACAAATCACATACACACAGGTCTATACAGTCACATACACACAGGTATATACAATCACATACACACAGGTATATACAATCACATACACACAGGTATATACAATCACATACACCCAGGTATATACAATCACATACACACAGGTATATACAGTCACATACACACAGGTATATACAATCACATACACACAGGTATGTACAGTCACATACACCCAGGTATATACAATCACATACACACAGGTATGTACAGCCACATACACCCAGGTATATACAGTCACATACACACAGGTATATACAATCACATACACACAGGTATATACAGCCACATACACACAGGTATATACAATCACATACACACAGGTATTTACAGTCACATACACCCAGGTATATACAGTCACATACACACAGGTATATACAGTCACATACACCCAGGTATATACAGTCACATACACACAGGTATATACAGTCACATACACACAGGTATATACAGTCACATACACACAGGTATATACAGCCCCATACACACAGGTATATACAGCCACATACACACAGGTATATACAATCACATACACACAGGTATTTACAGTCACATACACCCAGGTATATACAGTCACATACACACAGGTATATACAATCACATACACCCAGGTATATACAATCACATACACACAGGTATATACAATCACATACACACAGGTATATACAATCACATACACACAGGTATTTACAGTCACATACACCCAGGTATATACAGTCACATGCACACAGGTATATACAGCCACATACACACAGGTATATACAATCACATACACACAGGTATTTACAGTCACATACACCCAGGTATATACAGTCACATACACACAGGTATATACAGCCACATACACACAGGTATATACAATCACATACACACAGGTATTTACAGTCACATACACCCAGGTATATACAGTCACATACACACAGGTATATACAGCCACATACACACAGGTATATACAAATCACATACACACAGGTATATACAATCACATACACACAGGTATATACAGCCACATACACACAGGTATATACAATCACATACACACAGGTATATACAATCACATACACACAGGTATATACAGTCACATACACACAGGTATATACAGCCCCATACACACAGGTATATACAGCCACATACACACAGGTATATACAATCACATACACACAGGCATTTACAGTCACATACACCCAGGTATATACAGTCACATACACACAGGTATATACAAATCACATACACACAGGTATATACAATCACATACACACAGGTATATACAGCCACATACACACAGGTATATACAGCCACATACACACAGGTATATACAATCACATACACACAGGTATTTACAGTCACATACACCCAGGTATATACAGTCACATACACACAGGTATATACAGTCACATACACACAGGTATATACAATCACATACACACAGGTATATACAGCCACATACACACAGGTATATACAATCACATGCACACAGGTATATACAAATCACATACACACAGGTATATACAATCACATACACACAGGTATATACAGTCACATACACACAGGTATATACAATCACATACACACAGGTATATACAATCACATACACACAGGTCTATACAGTCACATGCACACAGGTATATACAGCCACATACACACAGGTATATACAAATCACATACACACAGGTATATACAAGCACATACACACAGGTATATACAGTCACATACACACAGGTATATACAAATCACATACACACAGGTATATACAAGCACATACACACAGGTATATACAGCCACATACACACAGGTATATACAGCCACATACACACAGGTATATACAATCACATACACACAGGTATATACAGCCACATACACACAGGTATATACAATCACATACACACAGGTTTATACAGTCACATACACACAGGTATATACAAATCACATACACACAGGTATATACAAGCACATACACACAGGTATATACAGCCACATACACACAGGTATATACAATCACATACACACAGGTATATACAGCCACATACACACAGGTATGTACAGTCACATACACACAGGTATATACAATCACATACACACAGGTATATACAGCCACATACACACAGGTATATACAATCACATACACACAGGTATATACAATCACATACACACAGGTATATACAATCACATACACACAGGTATATACAATCACATACACACAGGTATATACAATCACATACACACAGGTATATACAGCCACATACACACAGGTATATACAATCACATACACACAGGTATTTACAGTCACATACACACAGGTATATACAGCCACATACACACAGGTATATACAATCACATACACACAGGTATATACAGCCACATACACACAGGTATATACAATCACATACACACAGGTATATACAATCACATACACACAGGTATATACAGTCACATACACACAGGTATATACAAATCACATACACACAGGTATATACAATCACATACACACAGGTATATACAATCACATACACACAGGTATATACAGTCACATACACACAGGTATATACAATCACATACACACAGGTATATACAATCACATACACACAGGTATATACAATCACATACACACAGGTATATACAGCCACATACACACAGGTATATACAATCACATACACACAGGTATATACAGTCACATACACACAGGTATATACAAATCACATACACACAGGTATATACAATCACATACACACAGGTATATACAATCACATACACACAGGTATATACAGCCACATACACACAGGTATATACAATCACATACACACAGGTATATACAGTCACATACACACAGGTATATACAAATCACATACACACAGGTATATACAATCACATACACACAGGTATATACAGCCAGATACACACAGGTATGTACAATCACATACACACAGGTATATACAGCCACATACACACAGGTATATACAATCACATACACACAGGTATATACAATCACATACACACAGGTATATACAGTCACATACACACAGGTATATACAGTCACATACACACAGGTATATACAATCACATACACACAGGTATATACAATCACATACACACAGGTATATACAATCACATACACACAGGTATATACAGTCACATACACAGGTATATACAGCCACATACACACAGGTATATACAATCACATACACACAGGTATATACAGTCACATACACACAGGTATATACAGCCACATACACACAGGTATATACAGTCACATACACACAGGTATATACAGCCACATACACACAGGTATATACAATCACATACACACAGGTATATACAGTCACATACACACAGGTATATACAGTCACATACACACAGGTATATACAGCTACATGTGATGATTACTCATGAGTACATGTTCTTGGTGATATTGGCCAAGAGATGTTGGTAGTTATTATATATTTTTTTCTGCATGAATTTTGCGTTATGGTGATTTTCATTGGAAATATCTAAAATGGTGTTTTATACGGGCAGATTTCAAGGAATCATAAAATATATATAAATAAATTAATATAAAGGTTTTACTTTTAGCTTTTGGAATATGAGAGGTATGGAATAGGCAAGATGGTGTACAATATCCATATATGAGAGGTAAATAGATGATAGAGAGATAGATAGATAGATAATAGATAGATAATAGATAGATAATAGATGATAGATAGATGATAGATAGATAATAGATAATAGATAGATAATAGATAGATGATAGATAATAGATAATAGATAGATGATAGATAATAGATAGATAATAGATGATAGATAATAGATAGATGATAGATAATAGATAGATAATAGATAGATGATAGATAGATAATAGATAATAGATAGACAATAGATGATAGATAGATAATAGATAGATGATAGATAGATAATAGATAGATGATAGATAGATAATAGATAGATAATAGATAGATGATAGATAGATAATAGATAATAGATAGATAATAGATGATAGATAGATAATAGATAGATGATAGATAGATAATAGATAGATAATAGATAGATGATAGTTAGATAATAGATAGATGATAGATAATAGATAGATAATAGATAGATGATAGATAGATAATAGATAATAGATAGATAATAGATGATAGATAGATAATAGATAGATGATAGATAGATAATAGATAGATAATAGATAGATGATAATAGATAATAGATAGACAATAGATGATAGATAGATAATAGATAGATGATAGATAGATAATAGATAGATAATAGATAGATGATAGATAGATAGATAATAGATAATAGATAGATAATAGATGATAGATAGATAATAGATAGATGATAGATAGATAATAGATAGATAATAGATAGATGATAGATAGATAATAGATAGATGATAGATAATAGATAGATAATAGATAGATGATAGATAGATAATAGATAGATGATAGATAGATAATAGATAGATAGATGATAGATAGATAGAGAGATAGATAGATAAGTTAGATAATAGATAGATGATAGATAGATAATAGATAGATAGATAGATAATAGATAGATAGATAATAGAGAGATGATAGATACTATATAATAGATAGATGATAGATAATAGATAGATGATAGATAATAGATAGATAATAGATAGAAGGATAGATAGATAACAGATAGATAATAGATAGATGATAGATAGATAATAGATAGATGATAGATAGATGATGGATAGATAGATAGATAATAGATAGATGATAGATAGATGATAGATAATAGATAGATAGATAGATAGATGATAGATAATAGATAGATAATAGATAGATGATAGATAGATAATAGATAGATGATAGATAGATAATAGATAGATAGATGATAGATAGATAGAGAGATAGATAGATAAGTTAGATAATAGATAGATGATAGATAGATAATAGATAGATAGATAATAGATAGATAGATAATAGAGAGATGATAGATACTATATAATAGATAGATGATAGATAATAGATAGATGATAGATAATAGATAGATAATAGATAGAAGGATAGATAGATAACAGATAGATAATAGATAGATGATAGATAGATAATAGATAGATGATAGATAGATGATGGATAGATAGATAGATAATAGATAGATGATAGATAGATGATAGATAATAGATAGATAGATAGATAGATAATAGATAGATAGATAATAGAGAGATGATAGATAGATAATAGATAATAGAGAGATGATAGATACTATATAATAGATAGATGATAGATAATAGATAGATGATAGATGATAGATAATAGATAATAGATAGATAACAGATAGATAATAGATAGATGATAGATAGATAATAGATAGATAGATAGATAATAGAGAGATGATAGATACTATATAATAGATAGATGATAGATAATAGATAGATGATAGATAGATAATAGATAGATAGATAGATAGATAGATGATAAATGATAGCTAGATAATAGATAGATAATAGATAGATAGATAGATAGATAGATGATAGATAGATAGATAGATAGATAGATAGAAGATGTGGAATATATAAGGTGTGGTTGTAGATGTTCGGTGTCCTTGTGTTGTGGACGGCTCCAGCACTGTGGCTTCTCTTCTATGTAGATGGCGGCGCAGAGAACCCGCTCATCCTGCGTCCTATCGGCTGTGACTATTTCCAAAATATATTCTACATGATATTCCCCATGAAGATTACCTCAGATATCAGTCGGCCTATATTATACAGAATGGATATTATACCGGATGAATGGATTTCTGATTGTAAGGGCTCTTTATATATATATATATATATATATATATATATATATATATATATATATATATATATACACACACACACATATATGTACATATGCATTGTGTCTCAGGACATTGGTTCCCTTGAAGTCCATCTGCTGAATTCACGGCTGTATTAATTAGTTGTTTCTGCATATCCGGGTGTGGAATATGCCATGTACATAGATCAGGGATGTTAAACTCAAACACACAGAGGGCCAAAATGAAAACCGTGGACAAAGTCGCGGGCCAACCAGTATACTGTACAATAGACTACACATAATCCTCCGTACAGAATAATGGCCCCACATAGCCCTCCATACAGAATAATGGCCCCACACAGTCCTCCATACAGTATAATGGCCCCACATACTCCTCCATACAGAATAATGTCCCCACATAGTCCTCCATACAGTATAATGGCCCCACATAGTCCTCCATACAGTATAATGGCCCCACATAGTCCTCCATACAGTATAATGGGCCCCGCACACTCCTCCATACAGAATAATGGGCCCACATAATGCTCTATACAGAATAATGGGCCCCACATAGTCCACATACAGAATAATGCCCTCCACATAGTCCTCCATAAAGAATAATGAGCCCCACATAGTTCTCCATACAGAATAATGACCCACATAGTTCTCCATACAGAATAATGACCCACATAGTTCTCCATACAGAATAATGACCCACATAGTCCTCCATACAGTATAATAGGCCCCATACTCCTCCATACAGAATAATGAGCCCCACATAGTCCTCCATACAGCATAATGGACCCCACAAAGTCCTCCATATAGTATAATGGGCCCCACATACTCCTCCATACAGTATATTGGGCCCACATAGTCCTCCATACAGAATAATGGGCCCCACATAGTCCTCCATACAGTATAATGGGCCCCACATACTCCTCCCTACAGTACAATGAGCCCACATAGTCCTCCATACAGTATAATGGACCCCACATATTCCTCCATACAGTATAATGGGCCCACATAGTCCTCCATACAGTATAATGGGCCCCACATAGTCCTCCATACAGTATAATGGGCCCATATAGTCCTCCATACAGTATAATGGCCCTACATATTCCTCCATACAGTATAATGAGCCCGATATAGTAATCCATACAGAATAATGACCCATATAGGGGTGGTGGTTCTGGTCTCGCAGGCCAAATTAAATCACCCTGCTGGCCAGATTTGTCCCATGGGCCAGAGTTTGACATGTTTGACATAGATGATCCACAACACATACATAATGCAGATTACTAACAAGAAACAGTTCACAATCACAAGGCTTTAATGTTATGGAATTTTCTATACATTCGCAACTACATGTTCTATATCCCGAGAATCACACACAGGGCCGGGGTCAGCACCCATCGCACCTGGGCAAGTGCCGGGGCCCTGGACCATCAGAGGGGCCCACTCGCTGGCATCTGTGCAGCCAGGACCGCCGGCACTGCTTGATTGCCGGTACTTTACCAGACATGGCCACGTGCAGTGCGCTGTGTGTCTGTGTCTGGTACTAATGACACGGCAGGGGCGACACTGCCCCTTTAATTTTACCTGTGTGTCGCCCCTGTGGCATCATTGGTAGCAGACACAGCCTCACAGCGCACCGCCATGTCTGAAGTGCCGGCAATCAAACACCGCCAGAGGTCCTGAACAGATGCGGGGGAGCAGCCCGGGCCCCAACAGCGAGTGGGCCCCCCTGATCATCCAGGGCCCCATGTCTGTGACACGCCGGCGGTCCTGCACAGATGAGGGAGAGCAGCCCGGGCCCTGACAGTGAGTGGGCCCCTGTGATGGTCCAGAACCCCATGTCTGTGACATGCCGGTGGCCCTGCACAGATGAGGGGGAGCAGCCTGGGCCCCAACAGCGAGTAGGCCCCTCTGATGGTCCAGAGCCCTATGTCTGTGACACGCCGGCGGCCCTGCACAGATCAGGGTGGAGCAGCTCAAGCCCTGACAGTGAGTGGGCACCTCTCTGATGGTCCAGAGCCCTATGTCTGTGACACGCCGGCGGCCCTGCACAGATGAGGGGGAGCAGCCGGGCCCTGACAGTGAGTGGGCCCCTCTGATGGTCCAGAGACCTATGTCTGTGACATGCCGGTGGCCCTCCACAGCCACATGGCAGAGGAGCTTGACTGGAGACAGGACCGGGGGCAGGTGAGCGAGGCTTGTTGCCAGCTTTCCCAATCCCCATATTAAAAATATTTCTAATGTGTGTGTGTGCATGTATGATGTTAATGTCTGTGTATATCAGTGTTTATGACTGTGTATATATATTTATGTCCGTTTTATATATGCTTTTAAGAATTTGTTTTCAAATATGTATGTATGTCTGTATGTGTACTTATTTGTGTATGTGTGTCTACGTATTGTATGTGCGCATATCTGTGTACCATGTGCATGTGTGTATGTGTGTGTGCGTGCATATCTGCGTACTGTGTGTGTGCGTGCATATCTGCGTACTGTGTGTGTGCGTGCATATCTGCGTACTGTGTGTGTGCAAATCTGCGTACTGTGTGTGTGCGTGCATATCTGTGTACTGTGTGTGTGCGTTCATATCTGTGTACTGTGTGTGTGCGTGCATGTCAGCATATATGAAGGAAGAGGGGACCGCTTGTGTTAAAGGGGCCCACCGAGACTCTTTCGCCCGGGGCCCATGAAAACCTGGAGCCAGCCCTGATCACACACCCAAAATATGGCTCCCAATATCTTGTAGAAAATTCAACTGTGATCTTGGAAAAAGAGGTTACGAAGAGCGGACATAAAGTAGATAGATAGATAATAGATAGATAAATAGATGATAGATAATAGATAGATGATAGATACTAGATAGATAATAGATAGATATATAATAGATAGATAATAGATAGGTTTCCTCCTCTCAGATAACTGCTCCTTCACCCATATCCCACTGCCACCCTCAATTACTCTCCCCTCTTTTGAAGTGCACTGCATGCGCATCTGCTCCCCCTCCAACCTCCAACTGGCTGTCATCTACCGCTCCCCAGGATCAGCCACCACTTTCCTTGACCACTTCACCACTTGGCTACTTCATTTCCTCTCCGTTGACATCCCCACTATCCTCATGGGCGACTTTAACATCCCCATTGACACTTCCCTCTCAGCTGCCTCTAAGCTTCTATCCCTCACTTCCTCCTTTGGTCTGCCACACCCACCCACAAAGACGGCCACACGCTGGACCTCATCTTCACCCGCCTCTGTTCCCTATCTAACCTCTCTAACTCACCTCTCCCTCTCTCTGACCACAACCTACTTACATTCTCTACCCTCTCCTCTCCAGGGCAACAATCCCCACTCCACAAACTTGCATACCCTCGCAGAAATCTCAAACACCTTGACCTACACTCACTCTCTGGATCCCTTCTCCCTCTTACAGACATTAGTTCCTTACATGATGCAGATGTTGCTGCTGCTTTATACAACACCACAACAGCTGCAGCTCTCGATTCGGTCGCCCCCCTCACACATACCAAAGCTCGCACAATCAACAGACAACCCTGGCACACCAGCCTAACTAAAGAGCTGTGACAGGCCTCCAGGGTTGCTGAGCGTAGATGGAAAAGGTCCCACTCCAATGAGCACTTCATCGCATTCAAACAGTCCCTCACTACCTTCAAGTCCACACTCACTGCAGCAAAAAAAACATACTTCTCATCTCTCATATCCTCCCTGTCTCACAACCCCAAACAACTATTCAACACCTTCAATTCTCTCCTCCGCCCCCCAGTGCCTCCTCCCTCTCCTCTTATTTCAGCCGAAGACTTTGCCTCATTCTTCAAGCAGAAGATTGACACCATCAGACAAAGCTTTTGCCTAAAGCCCCCACAGCCCCTCCCCACACCTACTCAACCCTCCTCCTCCAAAACTACCTTCTCCACCATTACGGTAGATCAACTTTCCTCTTTACTCTCCAAATCACACCTCACCACCTGTAAACTTGACCCAAACCCGTCCCACCTCATCCCTAACCTTACCACTATCTTCATCCCACCCCTAGCCCACCTCTTCAACCTGTCACTAACAACTGGTGTCTTCCCCGCATGCTTCAAACATGCCTCAATCACACCTATCCTCAAAAAGCCCTCCCTTGACCCATCCTCTCTGTCTAGCTATCGCCCCATATCACTTCTCCCCTATGCCTCAAAACTACTGGAGCAACACATCCATTCTGAGCTGTCCTCCCACCTCTCCTCCTGCTCCCTCTTCGACCGCCTACAATCTGGTTTCCGACCGTACCATTCTACTGAAACTGCACTGACTAAAGTCACCAACGACCTACTAACCGCCAAATCTAAGCGACACTACTGTATCCTGGATCTCCTCATACCTAACAGACAGGACATTCAGTGTCTCTCACTCACAGACCACCTCCTCATCTCGTCCCCTATCTGTCGGTGTCCCCTAAGGTTCAGATCTAGGACCCCTGCTCTTCTCCATCTACACCTTAGGCCTGGGAGAGCTCATAGAGTCTCGTGGCTTTCATTATCACCTCTATGTTGATGACACACAGATCTACCTCTCTGTACCCGATATCGCTTCCTTACTAACCAAAATCCCACAATGCCTATCTGCTATTTCATCCTTCTTCTCTGCTAGATTTCTAAAACTTAACATGGACAAAACAGAATTCATCATCTTTCTGCCATCTCATTCAACCCCCCCAACTGACCTATCCATCATAGTCAAGGGCTGCCCACTCTCCCCAGTCCTTCAGGCTCGCTGCCTTGGGGTAACCCTGGACTCTGAACTCTCCTTCAAACGACATATCCAAGCCCTTTCCACTTCCTGCCGACTCCAACTCAAAAATATCTCCTGGATCCGCACATTCCTCAGCAAAGACACTGCAAAAACACTAGTGCACCCCCTCATCATCTCCTGCCTTGACTACTGCAACCTCCTGCTCTGTGGCCTCCCTTCCAACACTCTCGCACCCCTCCAATCCATCCTAAACTCTGCTGCCCGACTAATCCACCTGTCCCTCCCCCGCTATTCCCCGGCCTCTCCTCTCTGTCAATCTCTTCACTGGCTCCCCATTGCCCAGAGACTCCAGTTCAAAACCCTAACCATGACATACAAAGCCATTCACAACCTGTGTCCTCCATATATCTCTGACCTAGTCTCTCGCTACATACCCGCACGCAACCTCCGATCCTCACAAGATCTCCTTCTCTACTCCCCTCTAATCTCCTCCTCCCACAATTGCATACAAGATTTCTCCCGTGCTTCCCCCCTACTCTGGAACTCTCTACCCCAACACATCAGACTCTCGTCGACCTTGGAAACCTTCAAAAAGAGCCTGAAGACCTACCTCTTCCTACAAGCCTACAACCTGCAGTAACCACCGCTCCACCATACCGCTGTACCCTCACCTACTGTATCCTCACCCATCCCTTGTAGACTGTGAGCCCTCATGGGCAGGGTCCTCGCTCCTCCTGTACCAGTTGCTGTCACATTGTGTTCAAGATCATTGTAATTGTTCTTGTATGTATACCCCTTCTACACATGTAAAGTGCCATGGAATAAATGGCACTATAATAATAAATAATAATAATAATAATAATAGATAATAGATAGATAATAGATAGATAATATATAGATAGATATATAATAGATAAGATAGATAGATTAGAGATAATAGATAGATGATAGACAATTGATAGATCTATAGATAGATAATAGATAATAGATAGATAATAGATAGATAATAGATAGATAGATAATAGATAGATAATAGATAGATATGGGATAGATAATAGAGATAGATAATAGACAGATATATAATAGATAGATGATAGATAGATAGATAGATAGAAAAAATGTAGAAGCATTCACTGAGAGATCTTTCTAAAATGGCTTATATTCATATACATTTGGTCATAATCTAAGCAGATTTCCAGTAGAAAATTGGTTGGGGCAATATTGAGGCCCCAACTCGAAAAAAAAGTCCTAGTGCTAGCAGTGGAGGTCGGTCGTAATGGTTCCCGTCCTCTTTATATGGTAGATTAGATGATAATAAGGACAGAGAGAGGAGAAAACCCTGAGATCTCCATCATAGGGCCTCCATTTTAAGAGATTAACCCTAATCTTGGTCACAGAAACTGCTGTACGGTGTCTGAAAATATTATAAAAAATTGTGGCATTATTTCAAGCAGTCAGAAGTGAGTACTGGGATCTGTAGTTGTATCAGCATCAGTTATCTATCCTAACTGGTAGAATATGAGGGTTTAGATGGGGTATTCTTCTTTTAGACATTTGTGGCATATCTGCAATCTGAATTGGGTTCTGTCTTGCCCTGGTGGGAATGATGTGGCCGTGCCTGCGCCACTTACTACATTTACTTCTATGGGAGTTCCGCTTCTCGAGCATGCTTGCTTTGAATATGCCATAAATATCTCCAATGGGAATATCCTTTTAAAAGGGTTATTCCCATCTTTATAAATGGATATTGTTGTATAGTGCTTGTAAATACAAGCAATTTTGCAATTTTCTGCTTATTAAAATTTTCATCCATTCTTGAGATATTAACATTTTTCTTTTGTTTAGAGCTCGTTGCCTTGGAGATAGACCATCTTTGCTAAACAACAAAATATGCACAGCACTTACAAGCTCTTTTATATTAAGCTTGTAAGCACTGTTTTAAAGTTGACCAGGATCACTGGAGCGCGCTGTTACCCCCTAATCCTGGCCAGCTTCAGTGCACTGCTTACAAGCAAGAAGGCAGCGATGGTCGGTCTCCTAGGCAATGAGCTATAAACAGAAAAGTGTTAATATCTTAAGACTGGCTGTAAATTTTAATAAGCAGTAAAATGAAAAAGTACTTGTTTTTATAAGCCCTAGTCAACAATATTTATTAATATAAAGGAGAGAGAAACCCTATAAACAATATGACAAGAAACTTCTAAAAAAACACCATGTCTAAAAAATATTATTAAAAAATCAATATATTACATTATTTTAAAGAGTCAAAAGGTGATCACTGTGATCTACAGTTGTATCAGCTTCAGTTATCAATCCTGTCAGCTAAATTATGAGAGCTTAAAGGGGTACTCCTATCTTGGATATTTCTACATTTCTTATATTGTAGTTGACCAAATAGATTCACAGAACCTTTATTCAGCGGCCATGTTAGTTGCGGGACCAGAGCCACGTAAACCTCGTCCTATCTGCTGACATCATCAGCATCTCCACTCATTAGTAGCCCTGGCGTGACTTCATATGTGCGTCACACCGCTACGATGATGTCACACCAGACCTACTAATCAAAAGAGGAGCCAGGGCTGACAAGTAAGAAGAAGTTTTAGGCCTCGGGTCCAGTGGCCATGGACCTGTGAATCTTTTGGATCAAATCTACCATATATATCAGATAGATGCGGGTCACAATTTTGAGACCCACACGTGTCTTGAGAACAGGGCCCTGTCTTGCACCCTTGAGTGTGGTGGGGTGACCGCACATGCGCAGCTTACACCATTTACTTCATTGGGAGCACACTTGCTTTGGATATGCCATAAAAAAACGGAGATTGGAATACCCCTTCAAAGAGGACCAGTCATCGGGCAAAAAGTGGTCAGTTTTTTCGCTGCTCCCCTGAGTATTCAGTTTTTTGTTTTTTCTAAATTCCGCTATATGGTTCCAGAGATTATCGGCCTTTTTATTTAGTGCTACTTATTATGGTCTTTGCCAAGTGGGTGTCGCTCACAGGGTAATTATGCAGAGCATCTTAAGGACACACCCCAGAGAATCCTGTGAGCCACGCCTATTTATCAAAGACCATAAAAAAGTAGAACCAAACAAAAAGACCTATATTTCTGGAATCATATGGCAAATTTTAGAAAAGCAAAAAAAATGGAATAATCAGGGGAGTATCGAGAATGACATAAGAGCAAAATATGACCATTTTTATTACTTGGTTACAGGTTCTATTTAAGTAATGTGAAGAAGGATGATGTATATTTCTGTTCCGCCCAGACAGTAAAAGGTTACAAAAAGAATAGAAGGCTGGACCAAAGAGCTGACAACCAATATAAAGCTGGTATAGGAGACAATAAGACAGAATAGAGAAGGAGGGGTATAAAAGCCGTAGCAAATGGTGCAGTCCAACATCCAGATATTGTTTTTAACCCTATCCCCCTGGAACGCCCCATTGATGAAACAAAATATCTGCCAGTCAGTCCAGGTTGTTGACATCACAGCTATTCTGACCAATGGCAGGCGAGCAAAGGAGGGGTGTGTTAAGAATGAATGGACGTGCATTGGACTAACACCCCTAGAGCAGACGATACATCAGCGTAGCAGCATTGCAAGGTGCAACCTCTGGGCTATGGAGGAACGGAGAAACCCACCAAGGCAGAAGGATCTCTGGATACATGTTAACCCTGCATTCTGCTTTCCAGGAATCCTCGGGGCCTTTTTTTTTTTCATGCTTTCACATTTCAGATTTTAATCACCTTCCGCTATAATTCCCAGTGAATTTTCTCCTCAAGACAAGGTGAAAGGAAACCCAAGCCTCACCACACTCCTCTATTCTATTCTATACATTGTCTTCTCTTCTGATTTTTCTAAGTATCTGTCGTAACGAGGGAGAAAGGATTTTTGAATCTTGGCCTTATTTTTTTTTTTTACATTTTTTTTTCTTAGATCTGCCTCTGGAGAACGACTAAATTTTAATTAATGAGTCTTACAGGAGATTTAGATGCTCTATCGTGAGGTCCCTTTTGTAATGTAATCGAAGAATGTTCTCACCGCTTGATTTAACTAACGAGGCAGTATGTAATTAAACCACAAGGTTTGGCGGAGGTAGCCGCAGACCTCATCTAGGGCGTGCTCGAAATGAATATTTTACCCTGTATGGACCATTGTGAAATATATTTTAATTTTTTTTATGTTGGTATTTTAGTATGTGATTGTTGTGTTGATTTTTTATGCAGTTTTACGCCTTTGTATTGCTTTTTTATGTGGTTTTACATCATTGTTTTGACCGGTGCATCGTTATTAATGCTGTAACATGCACATTAGTAATATCTGTATTTTCTAATTAGAATTCAACACAGAAGAATGTTGCTGAGGAGAAGACTTCTCCATAAGAGTGGCTGGCGTCATCAGTGGGATGAATAGGGGTTAATTGTTATCTTTGGTTATCTAGCTGTATGAGTGTTGTCAATTCTTCATAAAGCTAGATAACCGAAAGTAAAAATAACCCCATTACGCGCCTTGTTATACCAGTGTTGAGCAGAAGACCCACCTGGAACTTATGGACAGGAAAACTTGGGATCGAAGAACTCAAAAAATTTTTAAGTCTTAATTTGATCCCGGAACTTAAATCTGGAGGTAGGACTCTTCTCATCCATCTTCTGTCACCTATAATGACATATCAATGACCTTGTTATGGACTGTATCAAGACCTCCATGGGTTGAGTTACCAACAGGTATACTATGGGACAAAAGACTTTGCCAGGACTTAAAAATAAAAATATCCAAAACGTGCCACGTGGATAAAGATGGATGGATGTGTATGATGAAATAATGAAAAAAAAAATTTTGATCATCATGAGGCCTACGTAACCATCTGACCGGATTATTGTTTCTTCTAGACAATTGGGTAAATGGGCCTACAGGAGGCCGAAGATTGAATATTAAGGATATTTTTTTAATTGTGGGTATTTTTTTTATCTTTTAAGTGAGAATTTAATTTAATTTTTGAAACTGTAAAATATAGAAACAATGGATTGAGGGCAAAATTGTTTAGCAATTAATGATCTAGCTTAAAAAAATCTGTTATTTTAGACTAGAGAAATGTATAGAAAAAAAGTTAAAAAATATTATAAATTTGAAGCTCACTAGACAATCATGTATATGGGCCTACTTGAGGCTGTAGATTGAGTTTTAACTTTTTTTGTTGTTTTTTTCTACTTTTTAATTATGAAGTAAATGTAATTTTTAGAAAATTGTAAAATATGGAAAAAAAATAGGGTATGGGAAAAATATTTAAAAAATGGATGATTGCTTAGAGAAAAAAAATGTCAAAAAATATTTAATATTCAGTTTCCTTATGGGCTTTCATGAGGTTGAGGAATGAATTTTAAGGATGTATATATTTTTAATTGTGGTTATTTTCTTTATCTTTTAAGTGGGAATTTAATTTCAGTTTTGGAAATTGTAAAATATGGAAAAAATGGGTTATAGGCAAAATAATGTAAAAAATGAAAGGTCTAGTTTTAAAAAAAAAAAAATATTTTAAACTGGGGAAACTTAAAGAAAAAGGTTAAAAATATTATGTTTACCTTTTTAAGATCTTTTCTTAAAATCCCCTTCTATGATAATTGGACTAGCTTGGCGGAGGATAGAAAAAAAACAGAATCTGTCTTCAGCCCCTGTTTGATTTAGCTCTGTATAATTAACTTGTTTTACACTAGAGTGGCTTTGTAAGAAAACTTTTTATTTCGCTCCGTGGAAGCGACATTTGACCAGAGGTCTCTGCCTGCTGAGGGGGATTGGGTTTTTAATCCCACCCCCTATGTAAAGGGATTATGCAGTTAGTAAAATGCCCTAAAATGAAAGACCTACTGGAATCAAACCAAAACAGGAACAAGGGGATATTTAACCCCATTGATTTTGGTTCCATCTCTAACAGTTAATAGGGTTAAGCTGTAATTGGGAAAAGTGATTGCAAAATGCATGGATAGTTAGAGAGTGCTAAAAAATGCACCTTTTGAAAAATATCAAGCTGGTTTAATGTAACCCATAAAACAAAAATGTATAAAATTGTTGCCATGAAATCCAAGGATCTTGCAATCTGTAGGTCTAATGGTCTAAAGGACTCACCATCCTGGACTGACCGGCACAAATTTTACAGTATTAAACCCCTTGAAATCTACAATTATAGACAGAAAAGTTTACCCCCATCCGTTGATCAGCTTCTATAGTGCTTGAACCTCCTGATGGACACGGTTATCTTCATTAATGTGTGGCTTAAAAATGTTATTATCATCACTCTCCTTGGTTGTATAATAGAATCTTTGGTTCAGTGTGGAATAGAAGGGTATAAAGATGGGTCATGATGGACATAGGTGATTTCCGTCTTTGTACATGTAGAAATAATGGTCATAAAATGTCAAAGACTTCCACATTCTATGGCTGATAATAAAATGTTCTAGAGTAGGATGAATAAAAATCTCTCATCACAATAATCAACCCCATGTTCGAAAAAAAAAATTGTCTTCGTAAATAAATTCTACCAATCTGTCAACCAATTTTTGGCCCCTTGGACATTTTTTAAGCCAACTAATATGTAAAAGGTAAAATGGAAAGTAGAAATTCAATTACAAGTATCGAGGACATAAAATAAATTTAAAATTAATTGGTATTTCGATGGCAATAACAGTATTCCAAAAATATTTGCCAAAATGAATTAAATAATTCTTAGAAACTATTTTTCAAGTTGTAATGTCGCACATATTATCTGGAATAGTCAATTTGCCTCATTAAAAAAAAAACAAAAAAACAAATAGAAAAATATCAAGGCTAAGTTTTTCCAAATGACCACATTTGTGTTTTGTCATTATCCAACCACGTCTTATTTTTTAATATATTTTAGTAAAAAAAAAATTGGGTAAAAATTGGACTGATTTTCCTAATTTGTGATTTATTACTTTAATATCTCCAACACTTTAGTATATGAATAAGGTTACATTTTCCAAGGGAAAGAAACTTGTTTATTGACTAATGTGCTAATTTTTATTCCACTTGTGAAATGTTACATAATGTGCTGCATGATATTGAATAAACCATTTTTCAAAGAATTAAGAACAATGACATTGATTGATTTACTTTAACCTAACAAACATGTAATTTGCAAAGGGGGGAAAAAAAATTCTAAGAAAAAAAAATATATCAAACTAAGTAATTAAAAAACAAAAATTGGCAACAGGACAATTTCGAGTTTAGAGCTCACAGTCATTACTGTATAATGCAACGATTTAAGTCTTTTACAATGAGTATGTGATATAGTAGGTAATGAGTATGTGATATAGTAGGTAATTAAAACTATTGTTTCTGCTGACACCTCTGACTACTCTTGATATATAGTATATTAAATTACACTGACAACACACATGGGTATCCAAGCAAAGGGAAGGTAGAAGACTTCCTCCGACCATTATTTCCTTATCTTATCCATTAGTAAAAACAGGATAAAGATTTGTAGCTAATAAAGCATTAGATAAGCATTAGATAATACCATAGTCATACTACCAATCATTATAAGCTTATAATAACCTTAGCCACTTTCAGCTATCACCTCGGATGTTGCTAACCATTCATCGTGTTGATACGTATTTTGACATGTACAGAGTATCGTGTGTTACAATGGATTCATTTATACACCCTGTGGCCTGCAGGAAGTTATATCTCATCTTGGCATGCACATCAATGATCAATATTTATATGTCAATTACGCCATATTTACAAAAAAATATTCAGCTTTATGGAATGTTTGGAACTTTTTGAACAAAAATTTGAGTAAAATATTTTGTTTCAACTAGGTTGAGTATATTGCTATTGCATTGTGGCATTTTTGATATATGCTTTTTTTTAAAAAAAGTTTTTAGACTGTTTGACCAGTATATTAGTATATTGGACACCCATAATGTTTATTACTTAGACCTACCCACACTCCAAAAAAAAGACCAAAAACACCAATGCCCAAAAGTTTTATAATCTTAATCTCTAACTTGCTATTTTTTGAATCAATCACAATTTAGAAACTACGCAACGAGAAAACATGGTCCAACAAACTATTTCATCTCATATAGCACTAGACTTAAGGCCCACATACACATTGGACTAACGTTGGCCAAACCTGCCGATATTCATGTGTTTGGCTGACAGTCTAGTGCTTGGGTCCTCCTACATGGTCAGATTTTGACCCAACTATAAAATTGGGCAGAATATGGCCAGAAAAATGATGATGGAGACAATTTTTTGCTATAAAATAGGCTCATTTTTCTTACTAAATGCTAAAATTACTGCTGGTCTTTCTCACAACACGATATGGTTGCCAACTAATCAAAAATCTGTTCTGAAATTTTATTCTGGCTGATCCGCTTTTCTAGCTGAACAATTGCTATTAATTTCACAGTAAATTTTTCCCTGGTGTGTCCATGTTTGAAATTCACATCTAGACTTGGTACAGTGTCTTCAGGGAAAGTCGTCTCCCAACTGACTTCTGAACTTTTAACAGTCAAAAACACAGCAAGATAAGGCCTTGAGGCCTGGAAAATGGCCAAATTTTTAAGCTTTGCTCTAATTCATCATGGTGTCTGTCAACGTTGTGCTTTGTTTGCCAAATCTGTCTTCAGCGAAGGTTTTTACAAACAGATTCTAGGCTTGAATGCATATTTTTTAAAATCCTGAAACATGCGTGAAATATAAAAAAAATAATAACAATTTAGAATATAAAATGCACCGAAAATGGCTATCTTGTGATACTAATTTTTAGAGAGAAAACAGATATTGACTTTATCATCTTCACAAACCATACATATTGCCATTATTACCAGATACCCTTGTCATTCCAAATTTATTACCGAACCTTATGAAGACTTTTTAATAAATATAATTAGTAATCAATTTTCACAGGCCAGCGTGAATGGGAATCTCTAACAGTCCCAAATATTTTCTCAGCACTTACAAAAAAAAATCTCAAAGGACGTTCATTCCCAAGAGACGCAATCAATCATCCACTGCTCAAGTTCATTTCTCAGACAACAGGGTCTCCCGCCTGCTTAGTCCATTGTTCCTGGGGGTCTGATCCAAGGAAAAGACCTGATCACTCGCTTAAGCTATGAAAAAAACTATGTCTGACTTGAACAATTTGGTTAAAGAGAAGTAATTTAGACATCCAAAATCATGCTGTTTGACGTGAAAAAATACAAAAATACTAAAAAACAAACAAAAAAAAACAACATAATGGTTGACTAATCAAGTCAGCAATTATTGTATTTTTCAATAATAGAAAATGGTCTACAGCACAGAATTTTTCAAATCAATTCCAAAAGGGTGGTTATGAAAGTCAAATATGTATTTATCAGACCCAGGAATGGGACAACCAGCAAATCAAAAAGGAACAATAGACATTTTTTCTATGAAATATCTCATGTAAGCTACTGCTCTGTACATGTCAGAATAATGTTTTTTATGGACATTTCTACAACATTATGGTTTATTCATTTCTTTAGGCCTTTAAACATATCAGCAAAATGGAACAGGGCGGACTAATTATTTTTCAAGGCCTCATCCTTTCTATAATTGTGGTGTACATTAACCACATTTGCAGTGTGCTTTGTGCAAGTTCTATGTGGTGTGAACTCTCCTTCTTCATTGACGAGTTGTGTGATGGGCAAGTCGGAAGAGAATTCCTCTCAATTAGAGTTGTCTTCATGCTAAAGGATACATAATGACACGTTTGTATGATGGGGCAATCAGTGAAAGGATAAATGGGTCAATTCACCCTGCAGGGAGCCTGACAGGTAAAGCAATTGCGCTGCTAACAGATATTGATTAGGAACTGGTTAATTTTATCAGTTTAAATCAATATCCTGTGATTTCTTCTAGAGTAGAAGTCCATTCTTGATGAAAAGTTAGGGAAGAAAGTCACCCCAAGACATAAATAAGGTACTCATTACTTGTCTTTGTTTAGTCAGGAAACTTCAATACATAAGAAGACTCGTAGATCAATACATGGTCACATTTGGCCATCATCTATAACGTTCTTCAATGTGTAGACCCAAAATGTGGTTGGTTTATTGCCTTAGCTTGCATACAAAGCTAGGTGAAATAAACATAGAACCCATAGAAGAGAAATCAGATTCTTTCATGTTGGTGAATGCCATATCTCAAAAGACATGCCTTCCTCTTTCATGATGCCAGATCCAGTCCTAACCCCTCTGGTGAGCTCTTAGCTCCAATAATCCCACAATAAGAGTTTTCTCCGCTTGTTATGACACCCGCGAAAGCTGTAGAGAGCAGCCTTTTCTTTTGCCTTGTCCTCCGCGGCCAGCCAGTGGCCTGAATGTGAGGCTTTTTTTTGTGACTGTGTGTGCCTAACTAATTGAACTGGAGGGTTTCAGTCTGGATGGAATACAATGGGCTTTTTGTTGGTGTTTGCTTTCTGTGGTGAGGACAGTGTGCCTCGTTTTCTTAACCCTCTGACTGGATGGTAGTATTCCAGAAAGCAAAAAAAAATTGTTTAAGATACAAAGAGGAATGAAAAACTATAATACTTTAAAAGAAAAAAACAAATTCACATTTTTTTTTCTATTAATATTGATGAAAAGTTAAAGTTCCAGTTTGGAGTCTGTTGAAGGTTCCATCAACAATCCCATAAATAGCAATAGTTCCTTTTACTACATACTTTGGGTAGCGTGAAAAGTGGCCACAAGAAGCATTTCTTGCTCTGGATGACCTGTCCTGAATTATACATTATACAAACATTGGTAGAGTTGAGCAATTCGATTTGTGTTGCCCAGGCTATGATGCTTGGCCTAGTAAACACCACAGAAGCCAAGAATGCCATGAGAAGGATACCGGGTGCAGATGTGTAGTCCAAAATGGACTTTGGACCAGGGCAATGTGGATCAAATTGCTTGTCTCTAATAGACATGAATAGGAGTTCCCATGAATGACAGCTAATCAGTGGGGTTTCCTGCAGGGTGAAACTTTAGGATCAGCTTATTATTGAGGCACCTTTCAAACAAGAAGAGATTTCCAAAGTAGAGGACCCCTTTAGTATTTAGTTGACTCTGAATAGTGCCCTTCAGTCTTCACTAAACTCTGCTGACTTGCTCAATGATGATGAAATTCTTGTTCTGTCTGCTGTCAGGCTCCTACAGCATGTGGGATATTCCACAACAGAAAATCATATGGACCCCAAAATGGTAGTAAAAAAAAATACAGCCTTTACTGCAAAAAAACAAGTCCTCATATAACTCTACCGACTGGAAAATAAAAATGGCATAGCTCTTAAAGGTGGGGAGGAAAAATAGAAATCAAAAGAAGCAAACAGAGGCCCGCTGGGACCAAAGACCTATATAAACCTGGAGTAAGCTCTCTGTCAAATCCTGGACCTGCCGAATAATTCTATGGTACTCTGGTCAAAATCTGGTCGAAAGCAAAAATAATTCTTTGAAATTTGATAGTTCAGTTAATTTGAACTCATCATCTGGCAAATTTGATTTGGTCCAAATAAAATTTGGTCCAGACTCCAAAGCATAATGAATAGAGGGCCATGGAGAAGTTAGAAAATAAATAATCATACTCACATGTCCTAAGTCTGCCCCCCCCCCCCGTCCTGTCGGGCTAGAAACCCATGTGGTTCTCCGCTCACTTCGGATAATTTTTTTGTATTCTGATTGGTTTTCAGTCCAGCTCTTCGTGAGAGTCAAGGTCTTAGGTGGTCACGTGAGGTGTGACACACATCAGTGATCGTATGAGGCAACACAAGTGATTAAAGGAGTTGTCCACTACTTTTTAAGAGTCCGCCAATGTATTAACCCTTTGATTATAAGACTTTTTGTAATTACCTTGCTGTGTTTTTATTGCCTGTGAGCGGCGTTATCCTTGGCAGCTCACAGGCGTCATGTGACCCCCAGCTGCAGCCGGCTCTGACATCTGCTGATGTCACGTCAATTTCGGGCTGCAGCCGGGCGTGACATTAGTGCTGCGTTCCACGATGGATTCTGGGCTGTGGGCGGGGTTACCCCTCGCGTCACACCTAGCATCCACCGCCGCTCTCCCTCTCCCCATTCATTGGGAAAGTGCACGGTGAATGCTGGGTGTGACGCCCAGGGTAACCCCACCCACAGACTAGCATCCGCCGCGGGGACCGCGTCACCGATGTCACGCCTCACGTGACATCAGCAGGGGGTAACGTAATGCCTATAAGTGGCCAATGATAGCACCGCTCACAGGCAATAAAAACACAGCAAGGTAATTACAAAACGTCTTATAATCACAGGGTTAATACATTGGGGGACTCTTAAAAAGTAGTGGACAACTTCTTTAAGATCTGGACCAAAGACTGATCCAAATACCAAAGAAGTTCAATCTGAAAACAGATCTTAAGTGAATGGAGGCCTGTGCAGTGAGCTGCGGTGGCAGGACTGATGATGGGTGTGTATAGGAAAAGTGAGTATAATGTTTTATTATTTTCAACCCCCTATAAATCATCTCAAACATAGTAGCTAGCTTGCCTTTTTTTTCTGTATTTGTGCCAATCAAATCCCCAAAAGTTTAGTATATTCATAAAGGACCTGATTCATTACAAATCAGTTTTCTCGTATCTAGTTGCAACTCAACATGCACAATCTTTCTACTTCACCGTGAAAATTATTTTCTTGTCTCTTGTGTTGTGTTGTAGAGGTGGTCTATTTTTGAAAATGTACTTTAATTTACCTATTAGGGAATTCTTAGTTAATAGCGAGAAATATTTTGTTCAGAAACACGGTCTGTTGGCCAAAATGACAAAGATGTTCATCTCAGATATTAGATGCTTTGGTGCAAAACATTGGTTCCAAGTACATAGATACCCTCTAAAAATCCATGGGTGAATTGGCAAATATCAGTATTATCTGAGTCAGCAATAATATCATATTATTGTGGTTTCCTAGTTTACAAAAAACATTTAACAGCAGTGTGTGGGGTTGCTCTATGATCAAGATCTCCATCTCTTAACTAGAGTAAAGCGAGGTTACAAAGTGTCTCCCCTCTGAAGGACCTGACCTGACCTGCATTACACAAGGAACCTATTGATTTGAATGGTCACTGTATAATATACTCCATTTCCCCATTGGTGTAAGGAAAATAAGCGCCTACTTTCAGCTTAATGTATGAATTACAGCCAATCGCTCTGGTTCCCAGTCATGTAACAATCTGTGATCAACCTATTGTTAAGAGACCTTTCTAACAATAGAATTGTTCAGAGCGGAGAGACCCTTTTAAGTCAATCTTTCGAATATTTTGCCTAAGCATTGAGCTTATACATCTATTGAACATTTTGGTTTAAATGCTACCGATATACAGTACATGTGTACATCTGACTAATACAAAGTTACTAGCATTAATAGGGGCATTTATGACAAATACTAGAGATCTAGACTAACTGAATTTGCTACAAATTTCCATGGAGATTTGGGATTCTAATGAATCTAAATTTTTGTGAATTTGATTTGGCAGACAATTTAGTGTGCCTGGAATGGATTAAAAAAATATTAAAAATAAATAAATCTTCTCCCCGGCCCTCCTTACACCTGTCCCGCCACTGGCTGATCCTCCAATCGCTCCTCTTCAGCCTCCTCTTGATCTTCACCCACGTGACAGAGTCGGGCATAGTAAACAACGGCAGCACTGGAGGCCCATAACAAGAGGAAGATAGAAGGCAGAAGACAGCGGAGCCGATTGGAGGATAGCGGTGGCAGGATAGGTATGACGGAGGCAGAGGAGAGGTGAGTATAATTTTTTTTGTTTTACAATTCATAACCGCACAGAATTTATTTGATGCGAGTCAAATTTCTCTGCCAAAATTTGAGAAAATCTGATGAACTTGAATTGAATTTCAGCAGAATCATTCATCTCTAGTAACTAATTACCCATATTTTTTAAGACAAAAAAAATGTATTTGGTAAACCGGATAACAACATTTTGATTATTTCAATTATAAAAAAAATTACAAAATCGTAACAAAAGAGTTAAGCGTTCAAGCGCGTTTTTTTTCTCCACGGGAAAAAAAAAATCACTAGAGACAAAAACGGTTGAGTTGTTCTATATCTAGAGAGGAATAACACAACTTTGGACTCCATCCAAAAAAAATAAAAGGACGAGACGCCATCCTTTTTAACTATTGGATGTGATTTAATGGTTCTGCACCATCCGGATGAAGGGCTCAGGCAGTTTGTCGCATCCATCTTTTGCAGAACAAATAAGCTTTGTGAAACTGGCAGATGCTAGCAGACCTGGGCCTCCACATCTAGCCACATTTACCGTTTATAGACTCATAAAAAGCCCTACACATTTCCGTCCATGAGATAAAAGAACAATACAAAAAAAGCAAAGTGTGTATATTACCTCCACTATAAAAATCAAAAATTTCACATTCCACTAAGTATGTCCATGGCCATATGTCAGTAACAAATAATTTTTTTAAAAGTATAATAAAAAGAAAAATGTATATTTATCCATCTGTTATCTGAATTATATCATGAATTTTTGTTTTACTTTTTGTTGCTTTTTACATTGAAAATTCAGAAAAAAATTATTTATCGATAAAATTTATCATTTTATTCATGACCTGTAAATCGTGAATAAATTCACATATATAGCATTATCTAAAGAAGGACAATTTTTCCATGTAGTAAGTCGCGATTGTGACTATTTATGGAACAATTTAATAATTTTTTTACTGATTTCTAAACTTTTTTTTTCATGTTTCTTACTTGATGAAATTCTATTAGAATTAGTAAAATATCATACATTACAATTGAAACGTTTTATTTTAAAGAAAAGTAAAACATTCTTACAAAAAAAGCTAGAGAATATCTTTAAACTTGAATGAATTTGACGTAACTAAATTTTGGAATTTTTATAATTTTTTGTATAATTTTAACTCAATTATCAAGTATCTTGTTTCAATTTTCAAGGAGCCTCAATAAATTTAATTGGACCGTGAATGGAAAGGTAAGAAATCTGCGTATTGGAAAAATGGAAATTACACACAAGAGCCCCCCCCCCCAACATCATATTTCTTTTTTCCGAATAAGATATTTCAAAAGTTAACACTTAATTATGAAATTTAGGATTCACCATAAAAAATTTGGGTTGGGTGGGGGAATTGTGAGAAATAAAAAAATATCTCATTTTATCTCGGAGACTTGCAGAATACAACAAATCATGCAAAATCAAATTCCAAATATTTATATGCTTCTCTAAATGACAGCATAAATTCTGGAAGTGCCCCCCTGTAAGTAGATCTTTAAAATTTCCATATCATTCAAATTCCTAATTTCCATATTAGAAAACGCAGCAAATCTGCAACCAATGTTTATTCTAACTGTGAATGGATTCTGGGTGTTACCGGTGGATGTAACAGATTGCTGGAGAAAGATGGGGTAGTCACTTGGCAACAATTAACAGCCCCCCACCCCTTTGTCTTTTATCTTATGGAGATGTATAATTTGCATGTGGGAACAAGGCTACACAGAGTTCCACACACATTCGGTGTTCTCGTTTCAAGCCCATGTGACAAAGAGTTAAAACCATTAGGAAAATGAAGACCTTCATCCAATAGTTAAATCTGATTTGCATACATCTGCATAATGAATGTCATTTGCATTCCTAGAGGTTGGCTGCTTCTGTGGGAGAAGTAAAGGGGGATCTTGTTTTGCAAAAGAATGCATGTGCGTGTGTGCTCTCTTTTTCTGCCCCCCCCAAAAAAAATAAAAAAGGACACTGTTCCCTTGTATTCTCCTTTCCTTCCTTCCGTACAACACAAAAGAGCCAAACACAGTGTCCCTCTCACAGCAATCAGTATGTTCCCCTCTTCTTCTCCTCACCCCACGTTCCTCTCTCTCCTCCTGTTCAGCACCTACGGACGTTCCACCATCTTAAGCTTGGTGAGACCCTACAAAATGGCCGACCTCGCATACAGGTGCCGAGTGAGAATTTCCGTAATGAAGCATGGCACCCACCGAGATCATATCACTCTAAGAAAGGCGAGATACTGTATGGTTATCGAGCTGGATGATATCATATCCTCTCCCGCTGAACTTGGCAACCATCCGATAATTCATTTGCATGTAACTGTCTGCGGAGGATTTCTCCAGTTTTTAATTGTCAGGCATCAATTAACCGATAAGATTCTGCATGTGGGCGATTAAGATTTCCAGCCCATCCCCCTTCTTTCTCATTGCTTCGCTTTATAGAAAATAGCGCACAGTCAAATTATGTTCTAGATTTAAGAAGTAAGCAATCATTTACAGACAGGGGTGTTTGGTTTCAAAAATTTTATAACCTTATGATAAATTCCCTTGACAAATTTGGAAAGCTAGAGTGAAGCAAGATGATAAGGATGGAAGAAGTTTATGATCAGAGAAGATCAGCTCCTCAATCTCAATCAATTTTATTTTTTGAAGATTTTTTTTGTTTTTGTGAGAATTTTTGCTGCCATATTTCTAGGTTTCTGCGGAGATCGTTCATGGGGCTAAGAGCTGGAGAAGACTTTAGGTAATTTCATACATTGGTCTCATAGTTTTATGAGTCATGGCTGAGACAACTTTCTTCTGAAAGGAATAGGAGATTTTGGGGTTCTTGAATAAAAACCTTCCCAGTGGATTCTTTATCAAAGTCGTACCTGAGACTTCAGACATGAGAAATTTAGCTTAAAGATTCCAAATCCCATTTCATATTTCATATAGGTCTTCAGTTCACCAGGAAATAAGTGGTGTTGTCAATGAGCGCTATCACTCCAAATAAACCAAATCTGGATATCTTCTCCAATCTGATATGCAGTGAATCGATCTGCCAAGAATCGCAAGTACTGCAAAGCCTTCAATTGCCTTGAAAAGATGTGGGTAACACTCTGAGGTTTCCTAGGACTGTTCTTGAAACCCCTTTTGTGTTATGGTTATGAGTAAATGAATGGTGGCTGCTAATCACTGCTGTCCTGGCGCACACTATCTATAATGTTTATTCAGTTTTTTTTTCTTCATTTCCCTATCTCTATTGCTGAGCTGTGAGCTTTGAAGTCCTATCAGTATCCAGATTCACAGCAAATTGGCTGCTGCATTCCTTGACTCTGCTTTTATACAGGCTATAATAGTTCTTCCTGAATGACTGTGAATGTGAAGTGATAAGTGCAAGACATTATGGGGAATCCAGTATGCCTGTGCCTTAGGTCCTGTGAGCCTTTTCTGGCTGATGCAAACTTGTGCTTTATGAAAAATGATGGCAGGCTTTTTTTTGTTTGTTTTGCCTGAATTGAATTGCAAATTGTGCGAATTTGACAGGTACAGTGAATTTCCTACAATTTGTCATGGATTCAATTCACATCAAATCGATTTTCTTGTCACTATCTATCATTAAAATGTTTATTCAAAATCGTCCAAGCTCTTCTGGTCACTTTCAAGGCACTTGCAATGCATCTTGCCTCTGTAATCAGCATAAGATGCTAGTCCTATAACAGCCCCTTTTATGTCTTCTGTTAATGAGACATGTCATAAAATAAAATTTGGTAGACACTAACATCGAAAAGATGTGCCCTAGATCCTTTGCTGTGTTTCCCCACTTTCCTGACATTGTTTTTTCGTGACATATTTTACTTCATGTTAGTGGTAAATTTAGGATGATATATTTTGTATTTGAGAAAATATTGAAAATTTGGTGAAAATTTAGAAAAATTTTTAAGCCCTTAAACCAGAGAGTTAAATCACACAAAATAGTTAATAAATAACATTTCCTGCAAGTTTACTTTACATCGGCATCATTTTGGAAACATAATTCTTTTCTGTTAGGAAGGTAGAAGGGTTAAAATTTTATCAGCAATTTCTCATTTTTCCAACAAAATTTACAAAACCATTTTTTTAGGGACCACATCACATTTGAAGTGACTTTGAGGGCCTATGTGACAGAAAATACCCCAAAATGACACAATTCTAACTAAAATTTGCACCTTTCAAACTGCTCAAAACCACATTCAAGAAGTTTAAGTGCGTCACAGGAATTAAAGCAATGTGGAAAGAAAAAATGAAAATTTTACTTTTTTCCACAAAAATGTTACTTTAGCCCCAAATTTTTCATTTTCACAAGGGTAAAAGGAGAAAATGCACCATGCAATTTGTTGTGAAATTTCTGCTGAGTACGCTGATACCCCATATGTGGTGGAAAACTACAGTTTGGGTGCATGGCAGGGCTCAGAAGGGAAGGAGCACCATTTGATTTTTGGAATGCAAAGTTAGCTGGAATCGATAGCAGATGCCATGTCACGTTTGAAGAGCCTTTAAAGTGCCTAAACAGTATAAACTCCCCACAAGTGACCCCATTTTGGAAACTAGACCCCTCAAGGAATTTATCTAGATGTGCGGTGAGCACCATGAACTCCCAGGTGCTTCACAGAATTTTTTTAATATTGATCCGTAAAATAAAAAAAAAAATCAAATTTTTTCCACATAAATGTTGTTTTAACTCCAATTATTTTCTTTTTGCAAGGGTAACAGGAGAAAATGGACCACAAAATTTGTTGTGCTATTTCTTCTAAGTATGCCAATACCCAATATGTTGTGGAAAACTATCGTTTAGCCACACAGCAGGGCTCAGAAGGGAAGGAGCACCATTTGATTTTTTGGACGCAAAATTGGCTGCAATCGATAGCAGACGCCATGTCACTGTTAGAATCCTCCTGTTTGTTTTTTCCCATCTTGTGTTTTGTGGTCACGTGACCATCTGCCTTTATATTCCAGCTCCGCCTTTTTTGGCTTTGCTGGACTTCAGTGTTGTTTGACTGTTTTGCTAGCCAGGTGCTTCGGCGCCTATCTCTCAGTTCGCTTGGTCCTTTGGGACCTCTAGTACCTTTTTGTCAGTTTTTATTTTGTTTTCTGCAACAACTTTCTCTGTTCAGGAGGTGTCCCTTTTTGTTCCAGTCCTTAGTTCTTTTAGGGACCCCTTCCCTTTATTCTATAGGTCTTAGTTCAGACTAGCCAAGGACTAAGGCAGGTCTGTTCGCTAGGAACAAGCAGCCCGCTACATCGTAGGGATTCAGCTTAGTCTTACTGTAGGGAAAGCTTTCCCCTTCTTTCTTTAGTTCTTGTTGCAGATCATAACAGTAAGTCCAGCCCAAAAAAAAAAAAAAGAACAAAAAGAAAAAGGAAAATTAAGGAAATCTTAATACGGTGATCAGTATGGCTTCCATCCAGGATTTGGCTCAACGCTTGCAGGGGTTAACTCTGGAGGTGGTCGAGCTCCAGCAACACGTGAGTAGCTGTTCTGGAGCGCATTTTGTGGAACCCAAGGTAGAACTGCCAAATGTTTTTTATGGTAAACAGCAAGATTTTGTTTTCCTTTAAAAATGCTTGTTTGTTATATTTTCGTTTGAGACCAAGGTCCTCTGAGAATGAATCACAGTGCATTGGGTTTATTATGTCACTTTTGCGCAATGAACCACAAGGATGGGCCTTTTCTCTTCAACCTATTGATCCATGTTTGAGGTCGGTAGAAGAGTTTTTTTCTGCTATGGGTCTATTATATGATGATCCTGATCGAATCTCATCTGCTGAGGCAGAACTCAGGTGTTTGAATCAGGGGTCAGATGATGCTGAGACTTATTGCACACACTTTAGAAGGTGGGCTTCTGAGGTCAGATGGAATGATCCTGCTCTGAAATGTCTATTTCTTTCTGGTCTGAGTGAAAGGGTTAAGGATTTGCTAATTGCATTCCCTGTACCTGAGACTCTGCAGGATGCCATGCAATTAGCTGTTCCTGTGGACAGGAGGCTGAGATCTAGGCAGAATGAGGTAAAGACTCCTGTAATGCCAGGTCCTAGTCCCCAGAAAATCTGCTCAGACAGCAGAGAACCGATGGAGGTTGGGGCGATGTCACTCCGCTCTCAGGAAAGAGACCGGAGGTTCGCCGAGGGATTGTGTCTTTATTGTGGTAAAGCTTACCATTTGATTAAGTATTGTGAGCTTCGTTTAAGTAAAGAAAAAAAAAAGGTCAGTTACGCCCGTATAGCTTGTTTACGCTCTGCAGGAGTATTTCTTTCAAGGAGTACCACTTTGCAGAAAAATTTGATTGAATTTCAGGTATTTGTGGATTGTGGTTCAACACTTAATGTGATTGATAAAGGGTTTTTGGAAAAACTTAAATTGAAATCCAAACCTTTGTCATCATCTATTTCTGTGATTGCAATTGATAACACTCCCTTGAAATGTATTACTCAGAAGGTTGCTGCATTTCCTCTCACTATCAATGGTCTTCACCAAGAAATTTTGGACTTGGTTGTATTAGATAATTTAACCTCTCCGGTCGTTCTAGGATTGCTTTGGTTAAAACTGCACAATCCTTTGCTGGACTGGTCTACTAATATGATTAAGTCTTGGAGTCCGAAAGGCTAAGATAAATGTTGTAATGGTCGCATTGTGGCTGTGGGAAAAGGGGAATTACCTGTACCTATTCAAGATTTTTGGAGGTTTTTTTCGGAGGAGGAGTCACAAGTTTTACCTCCTCATAGAGATTATGATTGCGCCATTGACTTTATTCCGGGAGCTACTCTTCCCAAGAGTCGCTTGTTTAATCTAACGATCCCTGAAAGAAAGGCCTTGGAGGAATACATACAGACTAGCCTGGCTGCTGGTCACATTAGACCTTCAAAGTCACCTGTGGCAGTTGGATTTTTCTTTGTTAAAAAAAAGGACGGGGGTTTGCGTCCGTGTCTGGATTTTCGTGAAATTAATAAGATTACCATACGCAATTCCTACCCATTTCCGTTAATTCCTGACTTGTTTAACCAGTTAGTGGGGGCCAAGTGGTTCTCTAAGATTGATCTCCGGGGGGCATAAAATTTGCTACAAGTGAAGGAGGGTGATGAGTGGAAAACTGCTTTTAACACTCTGTTAGGTCATTTTGAGAATCTGGTGATGCCTTTCGGTCTTACCATTGCACCTGCATTTTTTCAGAACCTTATTAATGACATCTTGAGACCTTTGATTGGTAAAAATGTGGTTGTGTATTTGGATGACATTTTGATTTTTTCGCCAGATCTGGAGTCCCATTGGCAGAGTGTACGTGAAGTTTTGCAGTTATTGAGTGATAATTCACTCTTTGCTAAGCTGGAGAAATGCGAGTTCGCTATGCAGAAAATTTGCTTTTTGGGCTACACTGTCTCCAGCGAGGGCTTTGAGATGGACCCGGTGAAGGTTCAAGTTGTGAAGGAATGGCCTAAGCCTATTGGTTTGAAATCTATACAGAGATTTTTGGGTTTTTTCAATTATTACAGGAAGTTCATTAAGAATTTTTCTGTAATTGTTAAGCCTCTAACCGATCTCACCAGGAAAGGTGCGAATAAGGTTCAATGGACTACGGAGGCCATTGAAGCGTTTAAGTATCTCAAAGAGAGGTTCAGTTCAGCCCCTATCCTTATGCAGCCTGATGAGACCAAGCCTTTTTTGGTTGAGGTCGATGCTTCATCGGTGGGGGTCGGAGCAGTTTTGTCTCAGGAGAACAGGGATGGAGTACATCCTTGTGCCTTCTTTTCGAAAAAATTTTCCGAAACCGAATTGAATTATGATGTTGGAAATCGGGAGTTGCTAGCTATTAAACTCGAGTTTGAACATTGGCGTCATTTTTTGGAAGGCGCTAGATTTCCTATTCAGGTTTTCACAGATCATAAGAATTTGATCTATCTGGATGCTGCCAAGCGCTTGAATGCCCGTCAAGCTAGGTGGGCACTTTTTTATCTCGCTTTTATTTTTCCGTTACCTATATCCCAGGTACTAAGAATGTTAAAGCTGATGCTTTATCTCGCAGCATCTCTCCTGCGGTTGGTGCCGAGGAGGAGGAGAACATTTTACAGAAAGGAGTTGTGGTGGTGACATTGGACTCCGTTTTAGAGAATGGGATTCTAAAAGCTCAAGATGATGCTCCATCTAATACTCCCCATGGGAGGTTGTTTGTGCCTACAACCTTTAGGAGAGACTTGTTTATGGAGTGTCATGAGTCTCGGTTGGCAGGTCATCCAGGAATTTCTGAGACTAAGAGACTTATCAGTCGGAGTTTTTGGTGGCCTGGATGGCAGAAAGAAGTCATTAAGTGAGTGCGTCAATGTACGGTGTGTGCTAGGTCAAAAGCTTCACATACTCCTTCTGTGGTGTTGCTTTGCCCTCTGGAGGTTCCTAGTGTGCCTTGGACGCATCTCACAATGGATTTTATTACTGATCTGCCCGTGTCCAAGGGTTTTACTGTAATCTGGGTGGTCGTGGACCGTTTTAGTAAGATGTGTCATTTGGTTCCATTCATTAAGTTGCTCTGCGCCAAGACACTTGCTAAGGCGTTTGTTAAGGAGATTGTCAAGCTTCATGGCGTTCCCACGGATATTGTTTCTGATAGAGGACCTCAGTTTGTGGCTCGCTTTTGGCATGCTTTTTGTGACAGGTTGGGAGTCCATTTGTCATTTTCGTCTGGGTATCATCCTGAGTCTAATGGACAGACTGAAAGAAAGAACCAGGATGTATAACAGTTTTTGCGATGTTTTGTGGCGGACAATCAAGAGGTGTGGTCTGAGTTTCTGCCACTCGCAGAATTTGCTCTTAACAATCATACATCCTCCTCAGCTGGGTGTTCTCCTTTTTTTGTTGTACTGGGAGACATCCGTCTTTTGGTTCGTTCTCTAAATTGGGGTTTGCGGTGCCGGAGGAGGAGAATTTTTCCGGTGATTTGGAGAGAGTTTGGACTAATGTACGTTGCAACCTTCAAGAGGCTAACAAGAAGTCCAAGAAGTATTTTGACAGGAAACGAAAGGAGGTTTTGTTTACTGTGGGTGACATGGTTTGGTTGTCCTTAAGGAACCTGCGGTTGAGGATTCCCTCTAAAAAACTGGGTCCTAAGTTTGTGGGTCCATTTAAAGTGCTTCAGGTTGTTAACCCCTCTGCGGTTAGGTTGGATGTTCCTACTTCCTGGAAGATTAATCCTGTGTTTCATGTTTCCTTGTTGAAAAAGGCGGATGTATCTTATAGGGATGCCACTGTCTCAGTTCCTCCTGTGGTGGAAGACAGTGATTATGAAATTTCACGTATCTTGAATTCTAGATGGCATAGAGTTTTAGTACAGTATCTCGTCTCCTGGAAGGGTTTCGGTCCCGAAGATAATTCCTGGGTGAGGATGGATGATGTCTCTGCTCCTAGGCTTCTTAGAGCTTTCCACAAGAGGTTTCCAGATAGGCCTGGACCTGGAGGATCCGGAGGATCCTCTTAAAAGAGGGGGTACTATTAGAATCCTCCTGCTTGTTTTTTCCCATCTTGTGTTTTGCGGTCACGTGACCATCTGCCTTTATATTCCAGCTCCGCCTTTTTGGCTTTGCTGGACTTCAGTGTTGTTTGACTGTTTTGCCAGCCAGGTGCTTCGGTGCCTATCTCTCAGTTCGCTTGGTCCCTTGGTACCTCTAGTACCTTTTTTCAGTTTTTATTTTGCTTTCTGCAACAACTCAACAACTTTCTCTGTTCAGGAGGTGTCCCTTTTTGTTCCAGTCCTTAGTTCTTTTAGGGACCCCTTCCCTTTATTCTATAGGTCTTCGTTCAGACTAGCCTAGGACTAAGGCGGGTCTGTTAGCTGGGAACAGGCAGCCCGCTACATCATAGGGATTCAGCTTAGTCTTACTGTAGGGAATGCTTTCCCCTTCTTTCCTTAGTTCTTGTTGCAGATCATAACAGTCACGTTTGGAGAGCCCCTGATGTATCCAAACAGTGGAAACACCCCACAAGTGACCCCATTTTGGAAATTAGACCCCTCAAGGAATTTATCTAGATGTGTGGTGAGAACCTTGAACCCCCAGGTGCTTCACAGAATTTTATAAAGTTGAGCAGTGAAAATAAAAAATCACATTTTTCCAACAAAAATGTACAACTTTTTTTCTTTTTACAAGGGTAACAGGAGCCAATGGACCCCAAAATTAATTTTGTTGTGCAATTTCTCCTGAGTATGTCGATACCCCATAGGTGGTGGAAAACTACTGTTTGGACATACGCACGAGCTCCATTGACATTTTAAAGCACAGACTTTTATGGAATGGTCTGTGGGTGCCAAGTTGCGTTTGGAGAGCCCTGATGTACCTAAAAAGTGGAAACCCCCCACAAGTGAGCTCATTTTGGAAACTGCACAAAATTTGTTGTGCAATTTCTCCTGAGTACGCCGATACCCCACATACAGTGGGAAACTACTGTTTGGACACACTGCCGAGCACCAAAAGGAAGGAGTGACGTTTTGGAGCGCAGATTTTGATATAATAGTCTGTGGGCACCATGTTGCATTGGAGAGCCCCTGATATGCCTAAACAGTGGAAATACCCCACAAGTGACATCATTTTTGGAAACTACACCCCTCAAGGAATTATTTAGAGGCATAGTTATAGTAATGATAATACTTTTGGTTTTACTGTTGCAAAAATTAATAATGTGGTGGTATGTGTAAGTTGTGCAGAGTACATCAGCCTATAAAAGGGCATTGTGTCAACAGGGTAAAACCAAATTTCATCAATTCATGGACATGTGGTACGTTTTGAAGCAATACTTAATAAAAGGCTAGGTCTCTCAGGGCAAGTTTCACAATGGTAAATTGTGTCCTTTCGTAGTCCCCTCTTGGAGCATACTCTGCACCTTTTTTGTGTATTTTCCTTCCTCACAGTTTGGGGAACCTGACCGGGAAAATGTTGACCTGGTAAAATCAGTTTCAGAAGTACTGGGACCCTCATCTTCCTGAGTGCCAAACATTAGGGCCTTGATGACTACCTCCTGAAACTGAAGGAATGTCCCTATATTGCAGGTAGATCGAAACAGCACAATAGCATTATACAGTACCATCTGTACAGCCAACTTTTTGTACCATACTTTTGCTTTTCATATGGTACAGTATGGTTTGAGGACCTGACCTGAGAGATCTACACCCCCCCCATGAATTTATTATAATCCAGAATACAATATGACTTTGGGACTTGAGTTGTGGTACCTTGGACAGTGACAAGGGAGCTGATGTCACGGTGTATGGTGGCCGAGATAAATACATCCCTCTTGTCCTTATACTTGACCATCAACATGTTGTCGCTGCATTGGGCTTTGCTGTCAGGTTTTCTCAGCAGTTGACCCATTCTTGGCTTAGGGAAGCCTCTCTGATTTCTTCGCACAGTGCTCCATGCAACTGTACCTCTGACAGAGAGGGTCTTAAAGAATGGGATGTTGGTGTAAAAGTGATAACCCTTATCCAACAGTGGGTGCACCAATTTCCACACAATTTTCTCACTCACCCCTCAGGACAGGGGGGCATTCAGGAGGGTCAATTTGGGTGTCCTTCCCTTCGTAGACCTAAATCTGTGGGTGTACCCTGAGGTACTCTCACACAGCTTGTACCATTTAATTCCATACCTGACCCTCTTTCTGGGCAGGTATTGTTGGAATTTTAGTCTCCCTTCGAAATCAACCAGATATTTATCTATACAGATGTCCCTTTGGGGGTTGTATGACTCAGCTAATTTTCTGCTGTAGTGTTCAACTACTGGCCGAATTTTCTCTAGACGATTAAAGTTAGGACCGCCTTGGGGAGGACACTGCTCATTATCACTATAATGCAAAAATTTTTTGGATTGCTTCAAATCGTGTCCTTGTCATGTCCATAATGAATACCGGTGTGCTGTATAGAATATCAGTACTCCAGTGTTGCCGAAGCTCTGTTTTTTTGACTACGCCCATATGCAGCACAATGGCCCAAAATTTCATCATTTCTGCTGCATTTACAGGGGTCCATCTGGCGTATGATGGCGTGGGATTTTGGATAAAAAATTGATGGGCATATAAATTTATCTGGGCCACCATAACATTTATTATTTCCTCCCTGAAAAAGAATTTGAAAAGGTCAATTTCAGTGAGGCCTGTAACATCAAATTGGCTTCCTGAGCTGCCCATGAAATCCGGAATAAAATGCTGAAACTTTTCGGGTGGGGGGGGTGGAGTCCATATAGGATCGATTGCTGGAAGGGGTTGCCTGGGTCCTAAGGTGCCTTTCTGGGGGTCCCTCCTCACTAGATGAGGAGGAGGAGGAGGAAGAAGAAAAATAGAGGAATGTGGGATCTTCCTCACTGCCTGGATGTTAGAACCTTGCTCTTAGGTTTTTTCCTTTGCTGGTCACATGACCTTGTTGGCCTATTTAATCCTGCTCCGCCCTTCTGGCTTTGCTGGACTTCATTGTATAACTACATTCTAGCTAGCCTGTGCTCTGTATCTAACTCTGTTAGTTTGCTTGGTCTACGGACCTCTATGTTCTTTATATTTTGTTTGTTCGTCTGTCTGCTACTATTTCTGTTAGGAGGTGTCCCATTTTCCTCCCAGTCCTTAGTACTTGTAGGGATTCCTTCCCCACATCTATAGGTCTCCGTACAGACTAGCTTAGGACTTTAGCAGGTCTGATCGCAGGATCAGGTTCCCTGTTACATCGTAGGGATTCAGCTGAGTTCTATCGTAGGGACAGATCTCCTCTCTTTCCTTAGCTCTGGTAGCAGAACATAACAGTAAGTCCAGCCTGCAAATTCTCTAAGGAAAGATTTTTCTGTTCCATCATGGTGTCGGTTCTGGATTTGGCTAAACGCCTGCAAGGACTCTCTCTGGAGGTGGCCGAGCTCCATCAGCACGTGAGTAACTGTCCTGGAGCACATTTCTTGGAGCCTAAGGTATGTTTGCCGGATTTATTTTTTGGTGAACACCGAGAATTTTTTTCATTTAAAAATGCTTGCTTATTGTATTTTCGTTTGAGACCCAAGTCCTCTGGGGATGAATCCCAGCGCATAGGGTTCATAATGTCACTTTTGCGCAAAGAGCCTCAGGAGTGGGCCTTTTCTTTGCAACCTAGTGATACATGCTTCAGATCAGTGGATAGTTTTTTTTTCTGCTTTGGGACTATTATATGATGATCCTGACCGTGTCGCATCAGCTGAGACTGAGTTGAGACGTTTGAAACAGGGATCAGGTAATGTGGAAAAATATTGTACTCATTTCCGTCGTTGTTCTACTCAAACAGGGTGGAACGATTCTGCTCTGAAAAGTCTATTTCTTGCTGGGCTCAATGAAAGGGTTAAAGACCTGCTAATTGCTTATCCTACACCTGAAGATTTGCAACAGGCTATGCAATTAGCTATACGGGTGGATAGGAGACTGCGTGCAAGGGTTAATGAGAGCAAATCCTCTGCTATGTCAGTTTCTGGTTATGAGAATGTGTGTACTAACAGTGGTGAACCGATGGAGATTGGATCGGTGGCACCTCGCTCTCAAGAAAAAGACCGTAAATTTTCTGAAGGCTTGTGTTTCTATTGCGGAAAATCTGGTCATTTGATTAAGGGCTGTGAGCTTCGTGTGAAGAAAGAAAAAAAAAAGGTCAGTCATGCCCGTATTGCCTGTTTAAATTCCAAGGGTGTATTTTTAGCTGCTTCCACGATTGCTCAGGAAAAATTAATGGAATTTCGGGTGTTTGTTGATTGTGGGTCTACTCTGAATGTAATTGATGGGGGATTCTTGGAAAGACTCAATTTAAAACCCGAACCTTTATCATTCCCCATTGCTGTGGTTTCGGTGGATGGTTCCCCTTTGAAGAATATTACTCTCAAGGTCTGTGAATTTCCTCTCACTATTAATGGTGTTCACCATGAGAAATTGGATTTGGTAGTGTTGAATAACTTGCCTTCTCCAGTAATATTGGGATTGCCCTGGTTAAAATTTCACAATCCTGTACTGGATTGGTCTACCAGTGAAATTAAATCCTGGAGCCATAAATGTTATGACAAGTGTTGTAACGGGCGTATTGCAGCTTTGGATAGGGGAGAATTGCCTGTTCCTATTCAGGATTTTTGGAGAGTTTTTTCTGAGAAGGAATCGCAGGTTTTGCCTCCCCATAGAGACTATGATTGTTCTATTGAATTTGTCCCTGGAGCGACTCTTCCTAAAAGTCGTTTATTTAACCTTACTATTCCTGAGAGGAAGGCTTTGGAGGAATACATACAGACAAGTTTGGCCGCCGGTCACATTAGGCCCTCTAAGTCTCCTGTGGCGGTTGGATTTTTTTTTGTAAAAAAAAAGGACGGCGGTTTACGTCCTTGTCTGGATTTTCGTGAGATTAACAAAATTACTGTACGCAATCCTTACCCACTGCCATTGATTCCTGATCTGTTTAACCAGTTAATGGGGGCCAAGTGGTTCTCTAAAATTGACCTTAAGGGGGCATACAATCTGTTGCGAATGAAGGAGGGTGACGAATGGAAGACTGCTTTTAACACTCCTGTGGGTCATTTTGAGAATCTCGTTATGCCTTTTGGTCTTACTAATGCTCCTGCATTTTTTCAGAATCTTATTAATGACATCCTTAGACCTTTGATCGGCAAAAATGTGGTTGTGCATTTGGATGACATTTTGATTTATTTGCCGGATCTGGAGTCTCATTGGCGGAGCGTACGTGAGGTATTACAGTTATTAATGGACAATTCGCTTTTTGCTAAGCTGGAGAAATGTGAGTTCGCTGTACAGAGAATTAGTTTTTTGGGTTACATTATCTCCAGCGAAGGTTTTGAGATGGACCCGGTTAAAGTTCAAGCTGTACAGGAATGGCCTAGGCCTATTGGTTTGAAATCGATACAGAGGTTTTTAGGTTTCGCCAATTATTACAGAAAATTCATAAAATTTTTTTCTAGTATTGTCAAACCTCTGACCGATCTCACCAGGAAAGGTGCTGATGCGGTTCAGTGGTCTTCTGAGGCCATTGAAGCTTTTGTGTATCTCAAGGAGAGGTTCACCTCTGCTCCCATCCTTATGCAGCCTGATGTGACTAAGCCGTTTTTGGTTGAGGTTGATGCTTCCTCTGTGGGGGTTGGCGCAGTATTGTCTCAGGATAACGGGGATGGATTACATCCCTGTGCCTTTTTTTCAAAAATTTTTTCGGAGACTGAACTGAATTACGATATTGGTAATCGGGAATTATTGGCTATTAAACTCGCATTTGAACACTGGCGCCACTTCTTGGAAGGTGCGGAATTTCCCGTTCAGGTTCTTACGGATCATAAAAATCTGATATATCTTGATGCTGCCAAGCGCCTGAATGCCCGTCAGGCTAGGTGGGCACTGTTTTTCTCGCGGTTTAATTTCTCCGTTACTTACATCCCTGGTACTAAGAATGTTAAGGCGGATGCCTTGTCTCGCAGTTTTTCTCCCATAGTCGGTGCTGAGAAAGAGGAGAACATTTTACAAGAAGGTGTTGTGATAGCTGCTTTGGACTCCGTTTTGGAAGATGAGATTCTTAAAGCACAGGAGAATGCCCCATCTAACACTCCTCATGGGAGGTTGTTTGTGCCTGGGACCTTTAGGAGAGATTTGTTTGTTGAGTGTCACGAATCTCGGTTGGCAGGTCATCCCGGAATCTCTGAGACCAAGAGACTGGTGGGTCGCAGTTTTTGGTGGCCTGGATGGCAGAAGGAAGTCATTAAGTGGGTGCGTCAATGTACTATATGTGCTAGATCTAAGTCCTCACATACTCCTGCTGCGGGGTTGCTTTGTCCTTTGGAGGTTCCCAGTGCTCCTTGGACACATTTGGCTATGGACTTTATAACTGACCTTCCCCCCTCTGAGGGTTTTACTGTCATCTGGGTGGTCGTGGACCGTTTTAGCAAGATGTGTCACTTGGTTCCCTTCGTCAAACTGCCCTGCGCTAAAACTCTCGCTAAGGCCTTTGTCAAGGAAATTGTCAGACTTCATGGCATTCCTACTGACATTGTTTCTGATAGGGGTCCTCAGTTCGTGGCTCGTTTTTGGCGTGCCTTTTGTGACAGGTTGGGAGTTCATTTGTCGTTCTCGTCCGGATATCATCCTGAATCTAATGGCCAGACAGAAAGGAAAAACCAGGATGTTGAGCAGTTCTTGCGTTGTTTTGTGGCAGACAATCAAGAGGGGTGGTCTGAGTTTCTGCCACTTGCTGAATTTGCTCTGAACAATCATACATCTTCTTCTGCTGGTTGTTCGCCTTTTTTTTGTTGTTCTGGGAGACATCCGTCGCTTGGGTCGTTCTCCAAGTTGGGATCTGCCGTGCCTGAGGAGGAGAATTTTTCCGGTGATTTGGAGAGAGTTTGGACGGATGTGCGTGGTAATCTTCAGGAGGCCAACAGAAAATCTAAAGACTACTTTGATAGGAAACGACAGGAGGTTTTGTTCGCTGTTGGTGACATGGTTTGTGTAACGGGTCTGGGAGGCGGAACCTCTGAGCTACTATACAAGGGGGCGGTCCTTGTAAGGGAGCGGGTGGCGACCAGGGAAAACGGGCAGGAAGTCACAGCAGGTGACCGGGACAGTCTCTGAGTGAACGGGCTGGAGGTCACGGCAAGTGACCGGGGCAGTCTCTGGATGAACGGGCAGATGGTCACGGCAAGTGACCGGGGCAGTCTCTGGATGAACGGGCAGATGGTCACGGCAAGTGACCGGGGCAGTCTCTGAATGAACGGGCAGATGGTCACGGCAAGTGATCGGGGCAGTCTCTGGATGAACGGGCAGATGGTCACGGCAAGTGACCGGGGCAGTCTCTGGGTAAAGGGTTGGTACGACCTGTGGCGGCAGATGATAGACGTGAGCTCCCAGGTGAGCAGGCGAGAGTCTCTGGATGAACGGGTGGTCACAGCATGTGACGGCGGAGCCTCCAGGAAGACCAACAGACAGGCGGCAGATGAGCGCTCCCAGGTGAGCGGGCAGAAGTCTCTGGACAGGCGGGTGGTCACAGCACGTGACGGCAGAGCCTCCAGGTAGGCTAGCAGACAGGCAGCAGATGAGCGCTCCCAGGTGAGCGGGCAGGAGTCACTGGACAGGCAGGTGGTCACAGCACGTGACGGCGGAGCCTCCAGGTAGGCTAGCAGGCAGGTAGCAGATGTGTGCTCCCAGGTGAGCAGGCAAGCTGGTCCATAGACAGACTGACAGGAGTTGGAAGGCAGACCATCGGACCTCAGGCAAGCAGGCAGGTGGCTGAAGTGCGCTCCCAGGTGAGCGGACAGGCTGGTCCTTAGACAGACTGACAGGAGTAGTAAGGCAGACCGTCGGACCTCAGACTAGCAGGCAGGTAGCAGATAATCAGGCAGGAAAAGACAGCAAGCTGGCAGGAATCTGGCAGGTATCTGGCAGGTAACTGGCAACGGGACCTGAGGGCTGAAGCAGAGTAGTGAACAGTGCAACAACATTGCTCGGGCACCTCCATTTTGGAGGAGGTGCCTTATATATGGTGAAGTCCTCCGGCCATTGGCCGGGGACTCCTTAGGACGGCGCGCGCGGCCCCTTTAAGAGGGAGGGAGAGCGCGCGCGCGCGCCCTAAGCACAGTGGCCGGGAAGGAGCACGCGCTGCCAGCAGAGCGGGAGGAGGACGCCGGGCACGGAGCAGAGAGGTGAGAGGAACAGCGTCCCTGCCTAGCAGAGGGCAGGGACGCCGGCGCTACAGTTTGGTTGTCCTCTAGGAATCTGCGGTTGAGGATTCCTTCTAAGAAATTGGGTCCCAAGTTTGTAGGGCCCTTTAAGGTGCTTCAGGTTGTCAACCAATCTGCTGTTAGGTTGGAGGTTCCTACCTCCTGGAGAATTAATCCGGTATTTCATGTCTCTCTGTTAAAAAAGCTGTTGTGTCGGATGGTGACGCCTCTGCCTCTGTTCCTCCGGTGGTGGAGGACGGGGAATATGAAATTTCTCGCATCCTTAACTCTAGACGGTATAGAGGTAGTTTGCAGTATCTTGTGGCCTGGAAAGGTTTCGGACCCGAGGATAACTCTTGGGTGAGGTCAGATGATGTTTCCGCGTCCAGACTTATCAGAGCGTTTCACAGGAGATTTCCTGATAAGCCTGGTCCTAGGGGATCCGGAGGATCCTCTTAGAAGGGGGGGTACTGTTAGAACCTTGCTCTTAGGTTTTTTCCTTTGCTGGTCACATGACCTTGTTGGCCTATTTAATCCTGCTCCGCCCTTCTGGCTTTGCTGGACTTCATTGTATAACTACATTCTAGCTAGCCTGTGCTCTGTATCTAACTCTGTTAGTTTGCTTGGTCTACGGACCTCTATGTTCTTTATATTTTGTTTGTTCGTCTGTCTGCTACTATTTCTGTTAGGAGGTGTCCCATTTTCCTCCCAGTCCTTAGTACTTGTAGGGATTCCTTCCCCACATCTATAGGTCTCCGTACAGACTAGCTTAGGACTTTAGCAGGTCTGATCGCAGGATCAGGTTCCCTGTTACATTGTAGGGATTCAGCTGAGTTCTATCGTAGGGACAGATCTCCTCTCTTTCCTTAGCTCTGGTAGCAGAACATAACACTGGATCCGTGCAGGAGGCAAGGAAAGCGTCTGCCTCCTCTGGTGAACAGCGTCTTCTTGATGAATGAGCCTTTTTTATTTTATTCTTTGAACCAGTGGGAATGTGTGAGTAAGTGGTGCTTTTACGTGTATATTGTGTGGGGCTTGTGTAAAGAGTACTATTTATTATAAAAAGTAGAGAGGAAAAAAAGTAGAGAAAAAAAACTAAAAAGGAAAAATTTGGAAGAGACACTTAGGCTACGTGCCCGCGATGAGATTTAAATCGCATTTTTGATGCTGTGTATTTTCGCTGCGGCAAAAAACGCAGGGTTTTACAGTACAAGCATAGTGGATGGGATTTACAGAACTCTCATGCCCACTGTGCTTCTTTCTTGATACTACGTCAACTCACCTGTGGTGCGCTTTTCCAATCCGCAGCAAGTTACTGTAATTTCTCTTGCGGGTACGCAGAGTTTTCTGTGCAGAATTTCCCAATTTCCACAGATAAAAAACGCACAAGCACAGGGTAAACGCATCAAAAATGATCCGCACCTAAGAATGTCAATACCAGGAAGTTTCAAAAACAAAGCAGCTTTATTTAAGCCCTTCACGACCTTTGACGTATTCATACATCCAGTTAGCCTTGTACTTTCTGACATTGGATCACCGCCGTGTGTCAGCCGATTCTGACAGCTGACACCCTGCATTTAGTGCCAGGAGCAGTACCGCACAGCTCCAGTCACTTTAACCCCATAAATTCTGCAATCAAAATCAATTGCAGCATTTATCGAACAGGCAGAAAGACGAAGCCCCCTCTGCCCTTGGAACGGTGCCCCCGTGACATCATCGCGGGGGCACGGTCATTGCCATGGTGACCTGATGTCGTCATGATGACAACCGGGTCACGAAGCACTAGCAAGGTAGTTAGACCATGCGCAGTGCATGATCTAACTAATTTGTGTCTGAAGCACTGACAGGTTATAAGGCATAGCAATGCTCCTGCATCCCTATGCTATACAGGCAATCATCCTGCAAAAAGTGAAAGTCCCATAGTGGGACAAAGTAAAAAAGTACAAAAAAGTAAAAGAGAGTAAAAAAAAATTGTAAATATATATATATATGTATATATAAAATAAAATAATAAAAAGATAAAAATATATTATACCCATAAATAAATATTTTCATGAAAAAAAAAAATATAAACAAAAAATGTACACATTTGGTATTGCCGCGTCCGGAACAACCCGACCTATAAAACTGTCCCACAAGTTAGCGCCTTTAGTGAACAGCGTAAAAAGAAACCAAAAACAAGGCAATAAATGATGCTTTATCATCATACCACAGAACAAAAAGTGGAATAAAGCGTGATCAAAAAGACGAATGTTATGTAAAATGTTCCCAATATAAGCTTCAACTTAATACACACAAAAAGGCCCCCACTCAGGTGTGTCATCTGTTATTGGAAATATAGGGGGCTTCCACGTTACTGGTAGCACAATGCTCTGGAAAAGCGAAATGGCTCCTCGTCGCCCAAAAGAAATCCAGCAAATTCTGTGCTCCCAAATCCAAATGCCCCTTTCCATTCTGAGCCCCAGTGTGACTAAACCACATTAGGTGTCCACATGTTTGGCATTTCTGTAGCGATGAAAGCCTGACTAATTTACGGGTGCATGTCTCCAGAAGCATGAGCTGGGCACATCGTCCTGAGCAATACAACATACTGGTCACTACAATGTACTGGGCACTACAACGTACTGGGCACTACAATGGCAGTTTGCAATTTTCACTCAGCAACATCCCTTGCTACTTGTTTCTGGAAAACACCCATGGAGTCAAAATCATCACCACACCTGTAGATAAATTCCCAAAGGGGTATAATTTTCAAAATGGGGTCACTTGAGGGGGATTCTGCTCTTCTAGCACTTAGGGTCTCTGTATATGGAGTCTGCATACTATTCTTGGAAAATCTGCGCTCCAGCAGGCTAATAGAGCCCTCCCGAGTCTCACCGTATGGCTAAGCAGTACCGTACAGCCAAGCAGTACCATACAGCCAAATATGGGGTATGTCTACTTTCAGCAGAAATTGTGGGAAAAATTTTGGTGCCATTTTTACCTATTTCCCAGTGTGAAAATGTAAAATCTGGTAGTAAAAATGTAATTATTTTTTTCCTCATTGCCCAATGGTATAAAATTTTGTGACCTACCTGTGGTGTCAATATGATCACTGCACCCTAGATTAATTCATTGAGAGGTGTATTTTGTAAAATGGGATCTCTTGGAGGGGGGGGGGTTCTACTGTTCTGGCACCTCAGGGGCTTTCTCAATGTGACATGGCACCCTCAAACTAGTCCAGCAAAATCTGAACTCCAATATGGCGCTTCTTCCCTTCTGAGCTTTGCACTGTGCCTCAAAAGTAGTTTTTGACCACATATGGGTTATCAGTGTACTCAGGAGAAATTGCACAACAAATTTTGGGGTCCATTTCTCCTGCTATGCTTGTGAAAATGAAAAAAATTGGGGCTAAAACATTTTTGTGGGAAAAATGTGATTTTTTTATTTTCACGGCTCAACAGTATAAACTTCTGTGAAGCATCTGGGAGTTCAAGGTGCTCAACACATCTACATACAGTAAGTTCCCTGATGGGTCTAGTTTCCAGAATGGTGTCACTTGTGGAGGGTTTCCACTGTTTAGGCACATCAGTGGCTCTGCAAACGCGACATGGCGTCCGCTAATTATTCCAGCAAATTTTGCATTCAAAAAGTCAAATAGCGCTCCTTCCCTTCCAAGCCCTGCCCTTTATTCTATTATCCTCATGAAATACAAAATTGGGTCTAAAAGAACATTTTTGTGAAAAAAAGTTAAATGTTTATTTTTTCCTTCCACATTCCACTAATTCCTGTGAAGCACCTGAAGGGTTAATAAACTTCTTGAATGTAAAAAAAAAAAAGGAGCATGGACGACACCTCCAAAAAATCATACATTTGATCTAATGTCTCTCGGCAAAAATATATAAAACTGAACATGAGGTTCTTAGTTTAACATTCTGATCAGACTGTATGAAGCCCACTGCCACGTCACGGGAAACCTCGTAGTGGGTCCTAACATTTCCTACCTGAACGGGAGCGGAGCTGTGCACCAACCACCACCACAGCGACAATGCACCCGCAGGGCGGGCGGCCTGGTGCCTCACAGCACCCATGCTGCAAGACCGAGTCCCCATGACTCCAGGCCACACCACCCCACAAGCACAAAGCCACAGCAACAATGGCCTACACACTGCACCAACACCACATGGAGGAGCATTTCTACTCACCTTCCTGAAATTCTCAAGTGAGAGCAAAAATAGGCCTCCTCCCATATGGCACAGTCGATCTTAATTAGCAGGAGACTGCAAAGAGGGTCTAGTCTATTTTTGCTCTCACTTGAGAGCTTGAGGAAGGTGAGTCACAATGCTCCTTTCTTGTGGTGTTGGTGCAGTGTGTCGGTCATTGTTGCTGTGGCTTTGTGCTTGTGGGGCGGCGCGGCCTGGAGTCATGGGGACTTGGTCTTGCAGCATGGGTGCTGTGAGGCACCAGGCCGCCCGCCCTGCTGGTGCATTGTCGCTGTGGTGGTGGTTGGCGCACGGCTCCGCTCCCGTTCAGGGAGGAAATGTTAGGACCCACTACGAGGTTTGCCGTGACGTGGCAGTGGGCTTCATACAGTCTGATCAGAATGTTAAACTAAGAACCTCATGTTCAGTTATATATATTTTTGCAGAGAGGTATTAGATCAACGTATGTTTTTGGAGGTGCGGTCCATGCTCCTTTTTAAACTTCTTGAATGTGGTTTTGAGCACCTTGAGGGGTGCAGTTTTTAGAATGGTGTCACTTTTGGGTATTTTCTGTCATATAGACCCCTCAAAGTCACTTCAAATGTGATGTGGTCCCTAAAAAATAGTTTTGTAAATTTTGTTGGAAAAATGAGAAATCGATGGTCAACTTTTAAGCCTTCCTAACAAAATAATTATATTTCAAAAATGATGCTGATGTAAAGTAGACCTGTGGGAAACTATTTATTAACTATTTTGTGTGACATATCTCTGATTTATGGGCTTAAAAATTAAAAGTTTAAATATTGCAAAATTTTCCAAATGCTTCCCAAATTTCCATTTTTTTCACACATAAATGCAAGTCGTATCAAGAAAATGTTACCACTATCGTGAAGTACAATATGTCACGAAAAAACATTGTCAGGAAAGTGGGGAAACACAGCAAAGGATCATTTGCGATCAGTACGATCCATTGAAGCGTTCGAGCGTTGAAGCGTCATCATAAATTGACACTGGTTAGAACTGTAAAATTTGGCCTGTTTGTTAAGGTGAAAACAAGCTTGGGGGTGAAGGGGTTAAAGCATGATGCACCAAACTGAGACAAAAAAACGCGATAAAACCTTAAGAGTCAAAAAACGCAATGAAAACACACAAGTAACCTAAGGTGCAGAATGTGCTGCGTCAGATTGTTATCAGTCATTGTACAGGAGGGGGAGGAGGTGAGCTGTGACATCTATTGTGAATGGTGGATCCTGTGTTATCTACTGTATATAGAGGTGTTATCAGTCACTGTACAGGAGGAGGAGGTGAGATCCTGTGTTATTTACTGCATATAGAGGTATTATCAATCATTGTGCAGGAGAAGAAGGTGAGCTGTGACCACCTATTGTGAATGGTGTATTCTGCATTATCTACTGAATATAAAGGTGTTATCAGTCATTGTACAGGAGGAGGAGGTGAGCTGTGACATCACCTATCATGAATAGTTGATCATGTGTTATCTACTGTATATAAAGATATTATCAATCATTGCCCAGAAAGAGGAGGTGAGCTGTGACATCTTTTGTTAATGATGGCTCCTGTGTTATCTATAGTATATAGAGGTGTTATGAGTAATTGTACAGAAGGAGGAGGCAAGATTATGTGCTATCCACTATATAGAGGTGTTATCAGTCATTGTACAGGAGGGGGAGGAGGTGAGCTGTGACACCACCTATTGTGAATGGTGGATCCTGTGCTATCTGCTGTGTATAGAGGTGTTATCAGTCATTCTAATCCAGTCTGTGATGTCATTTCACGGAAATAGGGGCACATTCGATTTGGACCAAATTTTATTTTGGTCAATTCTGCTGATTCAAGTGAATCAGTCTAAAATGAATTATGGGTGATTGACTCATCTCTAATGTAGGGCGCCCCCTTTCATAACCTGCTTGCTTTTGGTTCAAATCAGCCTTGAACCCAAAATGGATTAAAAAATTCTCCTAAGTGTAATAAATACTTTTATTTATTTTTACTACAAAACTATAGTGGGTTGTGTTTATTGACGACGTTCCTATAGACCCTGCTCATATAGCATCATCTGCATCTGTAGGCAATGTATTTGTGCCAATGGTGGGAACAAGACGGGGAGGGAAATGATTATGTCCCCTGATAGACAGTGCCATTATTAATGAGGCACAGCTGAGAAAGACCTTAGCCGCGGTCTGGCCCACTCACAAACTCGTAATTGTGTTGGGTGTTGACTGCTTCGCCTCTCAGCCCTTTGTCATATACAAAGATAACCATTGTGCCTTAAATTTGTTGGCAGCGGCTGATCTGACCCAGAGAACTGAGGGGGGTTGGAGAGAAATATTAATACTAAGAAACAAGAGGGTGAAGAGGTTTTTTTTTTTTTTTTAAACAGATTAAACTCAACGCCAATTTACCAGGAGCGGATAATCCCACTGATCAGTAAATATCAGCAACCTCTATGGGCTTTTCACATTAAGACGGTCTAAGTGATTCTGCCCTTTGCCCATTGTTGGCTATTCTTTCCGAATGTCCGTGAAATTCTAATCCCTCTCCTGCTCAGGATCAGCCATCGTCGCTGACAACTTACAACTGACCAGTGTCCCCGGCAGGACGCACACGAGGGGCTGAACCCAGACCAGACGCCATCCATGGGAATTTGTAGGATACCGACATATAATCTCCTATTTTGGTTCAACCTTATGTTTAATACTTATCAAACTATTGTCTGGTGTATCTAAGCCTGCCAAGTGTGATACTATGTGTATCTAAGCCCATATCATGTCTGATGAACTAGTGTGTTTAAACCTATAACGTGTGATGCTGAGCTGGTGTATCTAAGCCTATCAAGTGTGATACTGTCTGTTAAGATGGTGTATCTAAACCTATACTGTCTACTGAGCTTGTGTACCTCAAGGTCTGTTTTCTGAGCTGGTGTATCTAAGCCTATTATGTGTGATACTGTGCTGCTGAGGCCGTGTATTTAAGCTTATCAATTTTAAGGCTTAGCTGTGTGATACCGTAGTGCAGTGCTGCTGTATCCAAGCCTATCATGTCTGATGAGCTGGTGTATCTAAGTCTATCTTGTGTGAGTTTATCTTGTGAGATACATGTGTGAAATGTGCCTACAGGACTGCAATGGGCAACTCTGCTTTTATCAGACTTTGCCTTTAAGATGGCCATAGATGTTAGAGGAAAGTCTACTGCTTCACAGATCGATGATATTCATTTGATCAACGCATCCAAAAACAAATCAGAATGTCAGCCACTGAAATCAGTTTTCGGTAGACTATTAGATTACAGAAAAATGTGAATTCCCACCAAAAAAAATGACCATTCTTCAGTTGGCAATAAGACAAAGAAAAAAAGTCAACTGGCCAAAAGAAAAATAGTCAACTGGCCAAAAGAAAAAAAAACAGCTGGCCATTTTTTGGGGAAAAATTTGTTGGCCACAACATATCAACCCTTCATGGCTAATTGCTCATATAGTCCATCCTTTTAAGTGTTTCCCATCTTTCCCATATGTTAGAATAAATAGAAAGGGTATTTTTAAAGCCAATATATAGATATACACTGTGTTCCAAATTATTATGCAAATACTATTTTCTCAGATTTTCCCAAATTACCTATATGAATTGCAGTCATTGTAATTTTCCAGTCAAATAACTATTAGAGTACAATTGAAAGGTTTTTGTACAAACTGCCTATGATAACAGTATATTTAAAAAAAAATAAAGCACTCAAACTGCACTCAAAATGTATGTTCCAAATTATTATGCACAGCAGAGTTTTCAACCTTTTCATTTTAATAAAGAACAAAAAAATGGTCATTTTTGAAATTCTTTATTCTAGGTGATGTTACATTTGCACATAGGACCCCTTGTTCAAAAGGAGCTTCTGAACTCTCTCGTCCATTGAATTTGTCAGGTTTTGGATGGTTTCTGCTTCAATTGTTTTGCATGAGGACAGAATACCCTCCCAGAGCTGTTGCTTAGATGTGAACTGCCTCCCGCCATCATAGACACTCCTTTTGATGATGCTCCAGAGGTTCTCAATGGGGTTGAGGTCAGGGGAGCATGGGGGCCACACCATAAGTTTGTCCCCTTCTATGCCCACAGCAGCCAGAGATGCAGATGTGTTATGAGCAGCATGAGACGGGGCATTATCATGCATGAAATGATCTCGATGGTCCAGATGGATGGAGTGGAGGATGGCTGGTTGATGGACACCCCATGCAAACACGGCTACGGCGCTAAAAAGGAGGAGGTGGAGTAATGTTTTGGGCTGGAATCATGGGGAGAGACATTGTCGGCCCTTTTAGGATCCCTGAAGGGGTAAAGATGAACTCCATAATGTATGTTGAGTTTCTCAAACAACACTTCCTTCTATGGTTCAAGAAGAAGAACCGTGTATTCCGCAGGAAGATCATTTTCATGCATGATAATGCCCCGTCTCATGCTGCACATAAAACATCTGCATCTCTGGCTGCTATGGGCATAAAAGGGGACAAACTTATGATGTGACCCCCATGCTCCCCTGACCTCAACCCCATTGAGAACCTCTGGAGCATCATCAAAAGGAGTGTCTATGATGGCGGGAGGCAGTTCACATCTAAGCAACAGCTCTGGGAGGGTATTCTGTCCTCATGCAAAACAATTGAAGCAGAAACCATCCAAAACCTGACAAATTCAATGGACGAGAGAGTTCAGAAGCTCCTTTCGAACAAGCGGTCCTATGTGCAAATGTAACATCATCTAGAATAAAGTTTTGAGTTGAAAACTGTTTGATTTCAGTTTGTAATAACCTGCTAATGCTTATAATTTCAAAAATGACCACTTTTTGTTCTTTATTAAAATGAAAAGGTTGAAAACTCTGCTGTGCATAATAATTTGGAACATGCATTTTGAGTGCAGTTTGAGTTTTTTTTTTTTTTTTTTAAATATACTGTTATCATAGGCAGTTTGTACAAAAACCTTTCAATTGTACTCTAATAGTTATTTAACTGGAAAATTACAATGACTGCAATTCATATAGGTAATTTGGGAAAATCTGAGAAAATATTATTTGCATAATAATTTGGAACACAGTGTAATAATCATCCATGCCAAGTGTCTTGAGTTTGCCAGGACTGTCTCAATTTCTCAGAAACAGTTAAAGCAAATTTGCTGTATCTTGGGCCAAAAAAGGAAGGGTTTAGACAGACCCCGCCTACAAGGAACCGGTTTTGGCCCAGATTAGGGCAAGATTAAATTGTCCCTGAATTGCTGATACCAATGTTGGTAACTAGAGATTATTTAGGGTTGTTTTGTTCAATTACTTCTCTGAACCATGGGCATAGGAGTTTTCCCTAATGAAACAGTATTATGGAAGTGTTGGATCTCACTGCAAAGCATTTAAAATGTACAACAGGCAATTTAAAAATCCTGTGAAACTTCACTTTACAGTTTAGAAATTCTATTTGGTATTGCAGGCAGCCAAGGGATAAGAACAATATAGGTCCTGTAGATTTTTAGTAATCCAAATTTATATGCAATTTGGAACAAGGCCAGCATGAAAAAAAAAAAAATAACCTCAACGCTGACCTCTCCAGCTGCCCCTCTGCTCTTGCCCCACTATCTGGTCCTCTTCTTAGCACAATTCTGTGCCACATCTGTCGACTCTTCGCTTTGGGCCAGGACTTCTAGCCATGTCCATGCCTCAAAGGTCAATGCTCATCGTAGGGCTATGGCGCATATCTGACGTCACAACGTCATGACCTTACTACACACAGTGACCTCCATACCAGGACATATGTTACACGCACGCCACTAGGTTCAGATAAGGTCGAGACAGGTTACATGAATTCTTTGAATCCTAGGGAAACCGTTACTCAGAGTGACCATAGACCATGTGCTGCAGCGTCTCTCAGGCACACAGGGGTATTGACCCTCAGGCACAGACACGTAGGTTGTTTCACTTGCTGACCAGACACACTTGACAAGAGTCCTCATAAACGGTAGAACAGTAGCATTTAATAGGAAGCTGCACAGCCAGTGCAAGTTAAGTCTTATGAGCAACAGGCTCCAGTGACAAACAGTACAGTTTCCTTAGCAGCACAGCAGTTCACAGTCTTCCCAGTAGTACAGGACAGCACAGTTCTAATGTAAAGTAATGAACACTGCATTCTTTACAGCACTGTGAGATGAAGAAGGTGGGGAGGTTGCTGAGGGAGAAGATCCATGTGACACCATTTTTACAGTCCTTATCTTCCTGCCTGACAATACTCAGCACTGCTAGTTCAGGAACTCTACCTGACCTGTGCTTAGCTTCACTCCTGACTTAAATCCTTTTCACTTGCAGGGGCGCTTCTGTGAGATACAGAACACACACCACCTTTCTCTTCAGCTCCAGCCAGACAGTAAACAACTTCCTCACAATCCCCCTGGGATTCTGCTAAAACCCTCCCTGTCTCCTGTGACTGTGTTAAACCCACTAGTTGCTGGATGCTTTTAAATCAACAGCACTACTTCTGCATGTCACACTCTTCCCTCCTTTTTGAATGTCGTCCTCGACTTTTGCCTTAATTGGTCAATCTGACCGATTCTGAGACAGTGGTGAAAGTTGAGTAACTTCATATACAAATGGACATTGTCAAATTGGCATAAAATTTATAAACATTGGTAACAACCTATTCTTACGACCTTTTTCTTGTAAGAAGCCTGTAAGAAATAAACAATTAACACAATTAAAACAATCAGCATCTCTTCAGCTGGAGCTTTTCATACGTCTTCAACCAGCTCTCTCTAAGCTTTAACAGTTCTTTGTTTCTACAAAGTCTTTTAAGGTAAATCAAAGCATGAAAACAAATCTTTCCACCAGGCAACATATTCCATACTGCCTCTTGGTGGTGAATACCACTCAAGTGGGCTTACCTGGTCCGCAGGCAGAGATACCGGTTTCCAGTCGACAGTCCTTGGCACTTGACTTCGATCACCAAGTGTCTCATATGTCAGCATCACGGGCCTCCTTACTTCTCGAGTCTACATCCTCCTGGTGGGTTGTTCCTCAGAGACCACGGTTTCTTCCGCCGCACTCATTTCCCGTGCTTCCTCAGATGCTCCTGGAACTGCCTCTGTAATTTCCTGTACTTGTCCTGAGTCACTTGTTTCCGCATGGTCTGGTAATTCTGCTCCTCCTGAGTGTCGATCGGTATCTTCAGCGGCCGGTGTTCGATCATCATACAGTATCTGAATTGGACTTCATCTGTACTCCTTGGTATGAATTCTGGAGCCTGAGGACTTAGTTCACTCTCCTGAGGATGGTACATCCCTCTCCTTCCTGGTCCGAGAAATACAATGGTGTGTTGTTCTCCATTGGAACTTTTAAGGTCACTATCCACCTCCGGAGCTTCAGTCTGTGGTGGTCCCTTAGTCAATCTCGGACCATGTCTGTCTACTTCTGGGAAGTCTTGTTGTGGTGGGAGATAATTACAGGGTAGTAGTAAATTTTCTTGTCTCCCGTTTCCAATCGGATTTCATACACTTTGCTGTCATCAGCTTTTCTCCTTACGACCACATACACCTTGTATTCACAGTACGAACAAAGTTTTCCTGGACCGCCTTTCTCACGTACGTTCTTGACTAGCACCCGGCTTCTCGGTGCCAATTCTGCTCCATAACATTTTCAATCATAGTACTCCTTACTCTTGCTCTGTCCTTGCGTAACCACTTTGGATGCTATGTTGTATGCCTCTGCTAGCCGTTCCTTCCATTTCCGAACGTACTCCTGATACGTTCTGTAAGTCTCTGACACCGGAGTATCAAACATGATGTCGATTGGCAGTCTTAGCGATCGTCCATACAATAGGAAAAAGGGTGAGAAACCCGTTGCATTGCTCTTTGTACAGTTATAGGCATGTACCACTTTTGACAGGGAACTCTTCCAGTCTTCTCATCAGCTGTTAAAGTGCGCAACGTCAACAATAATATCCGGTTAAAATGTTCCACTTGTCCATTACCTTCTGGGTGATAGGGCATTGTGTGGGATCTCTGAATTCTACAGTACTTTCCTAGCTTGGCTAAGAGCTGGTTCTCAAATTCTCTTCCTTGGTCTTGGTGAAACCTCAAAGGGAACCCAAACCTCAAAGCAAAATCATTGAAGATCTTCTCTGCCACTGTTCGACCTGATTTATTGATGGTGGCATATGCTTGAACAAATTGAGTGAAATTGTCCATCACCACCAAGATGTATTCGTAACCACCCTTGCATGTCTCGAGATGTAGAAAGTCTATTGAGACAATTTCAAACGGATACGTAGTTTGGATGTTGCCCATAGGTGCCCGGGTTGATGTGTTGGGACTTTTATCTTTCAGACACCCACACTCCCTGGTCACGTACCTCTCAATATCTCTGCATGTACGGCCAGAAGAAAAATTCACGGATCAAGTTGGTTGCCCTTTCCACTCCCAGGTGTCCCATGTTTTCATGGAGTTCTTTGAAGGCCAACCTACGGAATACTCTGGGTAGTACCAACTGCCGGTTTTGTCCTCTTGTAGGATACAGGATACCGTCTTCACTGAGGTAGAGCTTTGTCCATTCTTTAATTAAAACAGATACTGCTGGTGACTCATTGTCTCTCTCCCGTTTACTTGGAAACCGATTTTGGTCCACATGAAGTAGTATTCTACCAATTATCTTATCTTCCCGTTGTGCTCTACGGATTTTCCCTTTTGGTAGTTGTTGAATAGACCTGGGGTGATCTTGTTCTCTCACTTTAATGGTGGTTTACACTGTCAACTGACACCACAATAGTGTGTCTTCCTCCTGATAAGCTTGTACTGCTTGGATAGTGATCTCAATTGCTTCCAGACTGACTTCCTCTGAGCATTCTTGCATGAACTCCTCAGGCTCTAGTGGCATTCTTGATAATCCGTTAGCATCCGCATTGCATTTTCCTGGCCTGTACTTGATGCTGAAATTTAAGTCAGCTAGTTCAGCGACCCATCACTGATCTGTTGCATTCAGTTTGGCTGTAGTAAGGACATAGGTCAAAGGGTTATTGTCAGTGTATACCTCAAACTCTTTGCTGTGGTAGAGATAATCTCTAAATTTTTCACAGATAGCCCATTTCAATGCAGGAACTCCAATTGTAGATGGTAATTCTTCTCAGCGTCTGTCAACATTCTAGAACCGTAACCGATCACCCTCAATTTTCCATCTTGATGCCGATACAGGGCAGATCCCAGTCCAACTTGAGAAGCGTCACAATGAAGAACAAATGGTAAATTGAAATCAGGACATCCCAAGATGGGTGGTTTTACCAGGTAGTCTACTAGTTCTTCCTATATCCCCTGGTGGTCTGCTGTCCAGAGAATGGGCTGTTGGTACGAAACAGTGTTGTTTATTTTAAGCCCTGTCCGACCCGAGTTCTTATTTTTTCTCCGTGGGTGTTGTTGTCGCTGTTGTCCTCCCAAGAGGAGGTATAGTGGGGTGGCAATCCTGGAGAAGTTCCAAATGTAAGTACGATAGTAGGAGAGGAATCCTAATATCTGCCTCAACTCCCCGACGGTAGAGGGCTGCTTGTCTTTTAAGGCCAGTACCGGAGTGATTTCTGCTGTGTCCATGGTATATCCTTCTCCGGACACAATTTTCCCTAGAAATCGGACTTGTCTTTTGAACAGTTCACACTTCTTTGGGGTCAACTTAACTCCATGTTGTTGATACCGTTGTAATACGGTCCTTACGTGTTCAACATGCTCCTGGAAGGTTTTGCTGTGTACCACATTGTCATCCAAGTACGGCTGGCAGATATCGTCCCTCAATCCTTCTAAACTTGTCTCCATGCTCCTCTGGAATTCTGCTGGCGCTGAACTGAGCCAAAACGGTATGCGGATCCACTCATATAATCCCCACGGTGTGATGAATGCCATCAAAGGTCTACTGGACTCTTCAACAAACCCTTGATGGTATGCTTTACCCTGATCGAGGACAGAGAACCAGGTACCTCCTGATAAGCTATCCAGCATATCTTGGATCTTTGGTATCGGGTGCCGATCAGGTACTGACTTTCGGTTTAGTTCTCGGTAATCACAGCAGAGTCTCAACGTACCGTCCTTCTTCCTAACACAAACAATAGGAGAGGAATAAGACGACTTCGACTTTTGGACCCAACCTCTGTTGATAAGGTCTTGTAAATACTCTTTCACTTCATGTTGTAATGGTTTCGGCACAGACATGTAACTTCTTGTAACTGGGGTCGTGTCTTTCAAATTGATTTTCAACTGCAATGATGGGATACAGCCTATATCAGAGTCATCTTTGGAGAATGCATGACACTTTTCTCTCAGCATCTGTTTTGCTACCACTCGATCTTCAGCACACAAGTGTTCCAGGGGTACTGGGGGATCCCAGGACTCCGAGGTGGGTCATGCAATTTCTTCCCCTGGGCAACTCCTGTTCATTGGTGGGGAGACTAAATTCACTGAATTCACCTGGGCGGGTCTCACACTGGCTGGATATACCGTTTTAACGGTTTCGATGTCACCTAACACAGTCTTTGGATCCAGTCTAATTTCGTGTCTCGTAGTATTCATTAACAGTACTGTCACTTGAGCAAACCCACCAGTAGGAATCATAAGCACAGTCTCAACTTGAACTAGTCCTTTCGGAGGTTCTGAGGAGCCTTTCGGCACGAACAGTCTGGACCTTTCTTCCCGGTTCTACCCAGACTCCACACCTTACCCCCACCATTTGGTTTGCAGGGATGATGGTTGGTCGCCAGCCTACCTTGACTTCTTTTAGGTCTATTGTATTCTGTGCTCTCTTTACTCTATTAATCACATTTTCCGCCACGGCGTTGGGCATGGCAAGCGTTGTGGCGATTGCATCCACCACCAGCGCCCCTGCCTTGTGTTTCGTGATGACCTCACTGATTACATTATAACCCAGGATAGGATCCTCTGCCACATTCTGATCACTGGTCACGAGAAAAGGTACCAAAAGCTCAATGATGTTGCTGTTCTTCGTGGCCCTGAGTTGGAAACTCACTTCCACCCAGCCTATGAAAGGGATTTAGGTCTGGTTGACGGCTTTGCTGTGGAGTTCCACTGGTCCCAAGAGTTCTTTTAGTGACTGAAGGTAAGTGTGTGGCAGGTAGCGCCTTCTCCATTCTTCATTTAAAAGGCTCGCTTGAGCTCCTGTGTCCCACAGTGCTTTTACTAGGAGTCCATCTAGCTGGCACTGTATAAAGCACCTTTCAACGATTAGGCTGATGAGGCTATCTTTACTGACCGAGGAATCCTCCTCCCAGGAGTACATTGTTTGACCTTCGCACTGGGCATTAAGTAACTGATGCCCCTGTCTCCCTTATAGCTGTTGTAGATGGGAACACACTTGGGGATAGTACTGACGCAGCCGTTTTACATCACGCGCCGTTCTGGGGTTTGGTGAGATTTGGATTTGCTTCTGGGGGCTCCTCCGTTTCGCAGTTACCAGTCGCTCTGCACTGGTAACCTCCTGTCTTTTAACCCAAATGACCTTGACCATTGGCATTCCTTGGCATAATGTCTTTCCTCACCACATCTTAGACAGTGGACACACACCGTACTCTGATTTGATGAACGACACGCTTCCCAAGCCGGGTATCTTCTGTTTTGGAATCCACTCCTGGGTCTGAGGGATACCAGTTCTGGCCTGGAACAAATCAACTTTTTCACCTCAATCAACTCGGCTCGCAGATCTCCTATTACTTCCTCCCAGTTAGAGCTGGCGGTCCTCTCTTTTGTTGGTGATTTAAGGTTCTCTCTCAGAGGTGGCACTGGAGGGTCTCTATGATGATCTTCGGACTGGCCACTGGGGGTTTCCAACTTCAGCTGACTCATTTTGGTGATTTTAGGAGCAGAGCCTTTCTTTAACTTCTGTTCGCTCTCTGACTCCAAACTAGCAGCCTCATTCATTTTTTTCAATTAGGACTTTGTCCAGAATGCCAGGATCTTCTAGGTACTGTTTCAGCTGCAACTTGATGTCTTTGTTGATAAACCCCGTTCCCAATGATCTCAAGAACTTCTTCTGGACTAGTCCAGCATCAAACTTCTCTTCCGCTTCTACATCTCTGGATGCAAACAACAGTCTATCCTTCAGTTCAATTGCTCTGAACAAGAAACTTTGAGGTGATTCATTATTTTTCTGTGAGAGGCTAATGAGTCTGAACAATTCTGAAGTACTCTCTTCTTTATAGTGCCCTTTTAAAATCATCTTTAGCTGTTGCAAGGTCAATTGACTCTTCATTTCTAGAAAACTATGGAGGTTCAGTCCTGGGCTGATCGCTTTCATCACCCCCTCAACAATCTCATCTGGCTGATAGCCTTTCTGTAAGCCTGCATCGATCTGGTGCAACAAGTTCCTATAAGACAGTCTCTCTTTCAGTTAACACTCTCCAATCTGTCCCAGGATCTTGAATTCTTTCCTTATGGTGATTTGTGGTGTTAGAGAGGACTGTCTCCCTGATTTCTCTAACCCGAGCAGGGTAAAGGTCCTGTCTATTACCTGTTCAGAGGTTTTGGTCAATTCCTGAAGGGCTGTTGTTAGGGCTTTGAATTGTTCTTTCAATTCCTGTACTTCAGTCTGTGGATGGAGATTCCCACTTTTGGTAATTGGTGCCCCTCCATCCTCCAACTTCAATCTGATTAGAAACTGTGTTAGTTCCTGGAGGAATGTCCCCATGATGTCTTCAGCTTCTTTCTCCCCCAGGTCATCCATTTTTGCATTAATGGCAGCTAACAGTTGCCTGCGGTTGTGTGATTTAGAAATCTGCTCTTCTGACATCTTTATATGTTCTGCTATTGTTCTCAATTCTTCACAGGTTAACTGAAGAAGCAGCTCACTAATTCTGTCCATTTGTATTTCCACATCCATTGCTGCTAGTGAGTTTTCTTTAGGGCTGGTCCCCTTTAACTGGTGTAGCAGAGTTGAGTTGAGGTGCTGTGCTGCTGTGTTTTTCCAGACACTTTTCCTCTTCTCCCTCTACACGCTAATTCCCGCTCAGGATTCCCCGTATGGGCCACCAATATTACACGCATGCCGCTAGGTTCAGATAGGGGCGAGACAGGTTACATGAATTCTTTGGAATCCTTGGGGAACCGTTACTCAGAGTGACCATAGACCATGTGCAGCAGCTTCTCTCAGGCACACAGGGGTACCGACCCTCAGGCACAGACACGTAGGTTGTTTCACTTGCTGACCGGACAAACTTGACAAGAGTCCTCATAAACGATAGAACAGTAGCATTTAATAGGAAGCTGCACTGCCAGTGCAAATTAAGTCTTATGAGCAACAGGTCCAGTGACAAACAGTACAGTTTCCTTAGCAGCACAGCAGTTCACATTCTTCCCAGTAGTACATGACAGCACAGTTCTAATGCAAAGGCACATTAATGAACACAACATTCTTTACAGCACAGTGAGATGGAGGGGGGAGGGTTTGCTGAGGTAGATGATCCCTGTGACACCATTTATTCCAGTCCTTATCTTTCTGCCTGAAAATACTCTGCACTGCTAGTTCAGGAACTCTACCTGACCTGTGCTTAGTTTCACTCCTGACTTGAATCTTTTTCACTTGCAGGGGCGCTTCTGTGAGATACAGAACACACACCACCTTTCTCTTCGGCTCCAGCCAGACAGTAAACAACTTCCCCACAATATCCCTGGGGCTCTGCTAAAACCCTCCCTGTCTCCTGTGACTGTGTTAACTCCTCTAGTTGCTGGATGCTTTTAAAGCAACAGCGCTACTTTTGCAAGCCACACATGGCCAGAAGTCCTGGCCCAATCTGAAGAGTCCAGAAATGCGGCACGGAATGGTGGAAAGAAGAGGACCAGATGATGGCAAGTGAGCAGCGTGGCAGCTGGAGAGGTGAGCAATTAGGTGACTATAAGTTTTTTTGGAGGGTGTCACAGGTGTCTCAGGTGTGACAGACAGTCGCTCTGGATCCAGCTGCAGAAGGTCGCTGCACTTGACATTGCAGATGCCTTCTTAATCCTCTCATCCCTTTAGTATTGTTATATCCTTCTTCCTTTAGGACCCAGCAGCTACCTCCACCTTCTACTGCTGATTGACACACCCTTGTTTGGTAGTTAAATACTCTGTTTCTCCAGAGAGGCGCTGGTGATAATTCTATGTACCTCTGTGTTGGCTTGGAGCACTAGCAGTTGGCTAGTTTCTTCTTTGGTACCCTTGAAGGACAGTTGGCGTTATCTCCCTGGTGTCTGCTCAAGCTAAGTGTCTCCCCGTTGTTTGTCTACCTAGTTGTCTTTACTTTGTAGTGGGGCTTGACTAGTGCTCACCCTGTCCCCTCCATAGCTAGGGCCAAGCTCTAGGGACATTCAGGGCTTAGATTCCTGCTCGGCGATAGGTGTGGAACCTATAAAGGGACGGTAGGGTAGGCAGGGTGATATTAGATCTGCCTAGGGGTCTCCACTCCCCCTTTCCCTAGTGTTTGGACTTCCTTCCCCTCTTCCCTTCATGTTGCACTTAGTCTTTCCCTCACCTTGCGTCACGGGGGGGTTTACATGTTACATTCGTAACTATGAGTTGGACTTAAGTCAGATATTTGTAAGTCGTGGACTGCCTGTAGTTTTTGGTACACAAGACCCTGGCAAGTGCTGGAGCTCACTGCAAAGCTCTGACCACAGTAGTTTATCCCGTAGAAGCTGCAGTCAGTTATTCAAGTGGCATTTAAGAGGTTTGAAATGGAGTTTCAATAGCATTGTCATGGTTACCAGGTGACCTATTGAAGGCTTAGCTGTGTCTGCCAAGCATGTGCACCTATGGCTGGGCTGTGGCTGGGCTACATAGTAAAACAAAAATTTTACACTACACAGCAGTATTACAGCATAGTTGCCAATCGTCTCCGGATTTACCTGGACTCCTGGGCCGAAAATGGGCAGGGTTCCAGAGTGGGAGTTCAGAGCTGGGATGGGAATGCTCCCGGGAGGGTTTAGGGAATTCCTGGAACTGGTAGGGGCTGGATTAAGGATGGGACTTAAACATCCCTAGAAATGTTGGCAACTATACAACAGTATTCCACTATATTGTACAATCCATGGCCGTTTTCTAGTTGCCTAGTGAACTAAAAAAAAAAGTAAGAAAATTAATGAAAATTTTTTTTAATCAAATTTAACAAAATGCAAGTTCAAACCACCCCCCTATTCCCAGTGCGTAAATAAAATCTAAGAATTTACATATTCGGAATCCCAACATGCGTAACTGTCCAAATTAATAAAATATTATAAAATAATCACACTGTGAATGCCATAACGGAAACGAAAATCAAAATGGCAGAATCACTCTACTTCATTTCAGATTCAAAAATAGATTATTAAGTAGTATGGACACCAAAATAGTATACAAAAAAACTACAGCTGATACCGCAATACAAGTCTAATTGACTGAAAAATAAAAAAAAAGTAGTTTGTATATGTGAAGTGTATATACTGTGTGTGTATATAATATATATATATATATATTTATATTATTATTATTATTTATTATTATAGCGCCATTTATTCCTTGGCGCTTTACATGTGAAAAAGGGGTATAATACCAGAACAGTTACAATAATCTTGAACACAATGTGACAGCGACTGGTACAGGAGGAGCGAGGACCCTGCCCGCGAGGGCTCACAATCTATATATATATATACTCGTATATATCTGTATGGCAGCACGGTGGCTCATTGGTTAGCATTGCAGCCTTGCAGCGCTGGGGTCCTGGGTTAAAATCCTACCAATGACAGCAAGGAGTTTGTATGTTCTCTCTGTGTTTGCGTTGGTTTACTCCAGGTTCTTCAATTTCCTCACACATTCCAAAGACATACTGATATGGAATCTAGATTGTGAGCCCCAATGGGGACAGTGCCGATAATGTCTATAAATTGTCTGAATTGTAAAGCGCTGCGGAATATGCTGGCGCTAGATGGCTGCGCTGACTTTGGTCTTGATAAAATACAGTGGACCTAGACCAGCAGATGACATGGCTCCCCAAACAATCACTGATTGTGGAAAATCCACACTAGACCTCCAGCAGCTTGGATTGTGGCCTCTCCACTCTTCCTCCAGACTCTGGGAGTATGTCAATGACTGCCTTCTGGACATCTGTCAAGTCAGCAGTCTTCCCCATGATTGCGGAGCCTACTGAAACAGACTAAGGGACCTTTTTAAATGCTTAGGAAGCCTTTGCAGGTGTTTTTTGTTATTTATTCTAATTTGCTGAGATAATGACTTTTGTGTTTTCATTGGCTGTAAGCCATAATCATCAACATTAACAGAAATAAACACGTGAAATAGATCACTCTGTGTGTAATGACTCTATATAATAGATCACTCTGTGTGTAATGACTCTATATAATAGATCCCTCTGTGTGTAATGACTCTATATAATAGATCCCTCTGTGTGTAATGACTCTATATAATAGATCCCTCTGTGTGTAATGACTCTATATAATAGATCCCTCTGTGTGTAATGACTCTATATAATAGATCCCTCTGTGTAATGACTCTATATAATAGATCACTCTGTTTGTAATGACTCTATATAATATAGGAGTTTCACTTTTTGTATTGAACTGAAATAAATTAACTTTTTGATGATATTCTAATTTATTGAGATGTACCTGTATATATTACTACAGTATTTGTTTATAGGTGTATGTAAATACACGCTGTATGCATACATGTTTGTGTGGACGTGTATATATATATTTCTATGTTTGAGTTTGTATATATCTATATATTTAAAGATGTATAAAGATATATATATATATATACCCCAGTATCTGTGTATATATACAACATATATATATACACACATACACAGTCACGCGTGTATATATATATGTTTATATGTGCATATATATATATACATAGAAGTATATGTGTATATATACAATGTGAATATATATCTATATACACACACATGTATTTATATGTTTATATGTGTGTGTATATAGATATATATATACGTGTATGTCTGTATTTACAGTCTGTCCCCTCACCTCTTGGGAGCATTGATCTCATTTCCCAGACCCCCGCTGTGGTGTGTCTACTGTAAGGTTGCTATGTGACGCCCTCAGTATGCCGTCGCTATGCAGAGGGTGTGGAAATCCTAAGTAGGCCCATCTGGAGCAAAGGCACAGGCCCCGTCCCAGAAGACTAGGCCGAACTTGGCCTCTGCGATGGCAGCAGGGCCTGGGAACGTCTCACCCAGCTTGCTCTGGTTCACGGGCACCTGACAAAATAGAAGTCTGGGGGTATTTTACTCAATTCTCTGTTCAGCTCGGGGCTTTCAGATGGGCCGGATTCCTCTCTGCATACTGATCTGCCTTCTATTCTGTGCCTGACAAGGGTAGACATAAATAAATTACTACCAGCCTGCGACTCCAGATCAATCTGTCCTCTCGATCCCATTCATCTCTAGACAGCCCCCATTATCCCGACGATTAAAGCTTCTAGAGAAACTTGTAAAGGATACTGTTTCTCTGTCAAACTGTAAATACCAAATGAAAAAAAATAGATGAAGAATAGGTGTCTGCCCTTATTACCGAGACCAAATGAATGGCTAATGACCGCGGTGTGGAAACTGATAGGAATGACGGAAGGATTTTCGGGGTGCCAGACATTAGGAAACAAGTTCACATCTGTTTTTCATGGGGTTAAATTAGTATTCAATTGAGTACGGGCCGGACAATGTAGACAAACATCATTCTAATGCAGACAGGATTGTTCCAACTCAGGACAACCGGAAACTTTCCAAGCTGACTCCATTTTCCCTCCTCTGATTTTCTTTACACGTGAGGTCATTTTTTTGTTCGTTTCTTTTTTTATTCCTTCGTCGTTCCTTATATATTTTTACCCAAAAATTTAAGTAAAAAATAAGTCATGTAATTATTCAATAAATAGCTATTAATAAAATATATTATGTTTGCTTTTTAATGGATTGACGTGATTTTTATTTATTAAAGAAATAAAATTAAAAAAAAAAAAAATTGAGATGCAAATTCACATCTCCATGTGGGGTATAATTTCTAGACTCCTTCATCAATAACTGTTAATAAAGTACTGTATCTCATGTTTGCTTTTCATTGATTCAATAATTAATGAAAAATATTGAATTGTAAACTCATATCACCCTGTGCGCCCTAGTTTTTAGACCCCTCCATCATTGATATTTTCCAAAAAGTGGAATGTTAAAAAAAAAAGGGGCACCCCGTCCCCCACCATTCATTTGATATATGGAGCTACAGCCGACAGAAATTCGCAATGCAGTGGCCGTACCAAGCTGCAGTACCGAGGACGGCCACTATACAGTGTATAGAGCTCCATCTGGTGTAGCAGTTCAGTACACCACAAACTTCCATTGACGGCAGAATCATTGTAATAAGGCCTGGAAATTTTTATTTGCATCAATTTTTTTTCAATGGAATCGAATATGAATTTTTGTGCCTTGAGGTTTCTCCAGATCCTAGAGCATAATAAACACAAGTCAAACAAAATAAAAACAATATACTCATCTGTCCTACCATGCAGCCCAGCTCCAGAATGGTCGTCTTCTGTCTAGTCACCGGTGAGATCTCTTCAAAAGCCATAAGACATTATGACATTGCAGGGCGACGCACATATGACCTCACATGAGGACATTTTAATGTGCATCTCACCACAATGTCAAGCTATCATGTGGCCTAGTCAATGCCAGAGGCACCAAAGATGCAATGCTTTGGAAGCACTTAAGATACCTTCAAAGAGTGACTTGATAGAAGAGGACAACCAGACTGGAGCAGTGCTGCGGGTAATGACTCGGATAGCATATATTTTTAAACCCTTCTTGACCCTCTAAAATCCAGCAAAATGGAGGCTTGCCCAAAGCAAATCAATAAAAATTCTGATTTGGGTGAATCCAAATATTTTGTAAAATCCCATATAGTCTCAAATAAATTTGCTAACCTCCAATCAGGGCCGTCGTCAGCACCTGGGCAAGTGCTGGGGCCCTGGACAAAGAAGGGGGCCCACTCGTCGTCGGGGCCTAGGCCGCTCCCCCAGCAGCTGTGCAGGGCCATCGACGCTGCTTGATTGCCGTCACTTAAAACAGACACGACCGTGCACAGTGCACTGTGTCTGCTAGTAATGACCCGGCGGGGGTGACACACAAGCAAAATTAAAGGTTCAGTGCCGACCAGTCTGTATCATTACTAGCAGACACAGCCGCACAGTGCACTGCACGTGGCCATGTCTGTTTAAGTGATGGCAATCAAGCAGCGTGCCCACCACAGCCATATGCCAGAGGAGCTGGACGGGAGGAAATCCGGGTAAAGGTGAGCGAGGCTTGTTGCCGGTGTCCCCATATTAATAATATTTCTACTTGTCTGTATGGCTGTGTGTGTGTGCATGTATGATGTGTATATCTACTGTATGTATGTCAGTGTGTATGACTGTTTATATATTTATGTGTTTTTGTCTTCAAATATGTACTGTACATATGCCTGTGTGTGTCTGTGCATTGTATGTGTGCATATCTGCATATTGTGTGTATGTGTGCATGTCTGCATGTGTGCATGTCTGCATACTGTGTGTGCATGTCTGCGTACCATGTATACATGTCTGCATATTGTATGTGTGTGCATGTCTGCATATTGTTTGTGTACTGTATGTGTGTGCATGTCTGCGTACTGTATGTGTGTGCATGTCTGCGTACTGTATGTGTGTGCATGTCTGTGTGGCGCCCCTGAGGGTTCGACCGCCACAGGGATGCTGCACCTCTTTAATGGGGTGTAGTGTTCCTCCTTTGAGGTAAGAACGGTGCGATAGTCAGGACCCCACGTCCACATCCAACACCACACTTCTCCCACCAGAGGGGGCTATTAGGCACTAGGTGCTGCCCCTACTGGAAATTGGGAGACTGGGGAACCAAGAGATAGGGGGAACCAACTAGTGGGTGAGGGTGGAGGACTCACATTTTAGTGACACTTAATATTTCATATTTAATACACAGCCATCTTGGTTCTTTGATTGTGATCTCCCTCCCTGAAAGTGGATCCTGTGTGGACCTGCAGCGGATGGAGACACGGCCCTCGTGCCCTGGCCTTGGGTCGAGGGGCAGGTTGCAGATAACGTATGTCTCAACCCGGTCAAGGACCATGACCAAGAAGGCCCGGAGCTTAGGAGTGTAGCTCCACCGCAAATGGATCCCAGGGGGATGCAGACGGAGCGGTATACGCCACCTGTCCTCGCTAATCTGATCTACTCAGAGGGATTCCGGCTGCAAGAGGGGTACCGGCCCCCTACACCTGACCTTGCTACTCTACGTCCTGGTCAGGGAAGCCCGGTAGGCCCAGAGGATCCCACCGGGTAACGGAAGGAGCGGAGCTGCCACCCGTACCCTTTTTCTGAGCGAAGTCCAGAGGGAGACCCGGCCTATCTACACACACACAGACAGGAAAGGACCCAGTCTGAAGTCTAGGAACACTCTGGTGCGGGGTCCTGATTGAACACTTGACTTACTCGGAGGTTGTCGGATCCCCCGTTCCTGGTGACCGCAGAACTCCGTGAGGAGTAGGGAGAAGCCTTGCAGCTGCACTCTCCACCGTGAGTAAAAACCCTGGAAGTCAACCCCTATGGCCTCCGGACTCTTTATTCTGCACCGCAACGCACTACGCAGCACCAGACCTCCTACACTACAACCCCCTCCATCCTGTCCCTCTGCCCTGAGGCCCTGCTCTGCCTGTGGGGAGTAGTGTCAACTCCGGCTGCCACAACATCCCGCCTCAGAGGACTGCAGCAGCGCTGGTGGCCTTCACCAGGTACCACAGGTGGCGTAGTCGATATCAACCACTCAACCCTGATAAGCTCGTACCACCCTTTTTAATGTGACGGCCCTGGGCACGGAGCGGGTCCGGGCCACGGCTGCACCCCATCGACAACATAGGACCCGGCTCCGAGTCCCCCATCTCCCAGGGTAGGGCTGCGAGCGTCACGCATCTGCATACTGTATGTGTGTGCATGTCTGCATATTGTATGTATGCATGTCTGCATACTGTATGTGTGTGCATATCTGCATATTGTATGTGTGCATGTCTGTGTACTGTATGTGTGTGCATATTGTATGTGTGCATGTCTGCATAATGTGTGTGCATGTCTGCATATTGTATGTGTGAGCGTGTTTGTGTACTGTATGTGTGCATGTCTGCATATGTGAAGGATGAGGGGGCACGCTGGGCCCTGTGTTGTATATCTATCTTTCTCCACCGTATCTGTGCATCATGAATCGTGGTATGTGCTAAAGGGGCCCACTGAGACTCTTTCGCCTTAGTCCCACGGAAACCTGTAGCCTGCCCTGCCGCCAGTCAGCACCAGTGTGATATTGATGACCGATCCTTAAGACAAGGAGTCAAGAGCTTAGTTCCCGACACCCCCTTTAAAAGAAAAGTTTCCCTGCTGGGCCCAATCAGTTCAGGCCATAAGTACCAATGAAAACAACCTACACTGGATCTTCAAGCTTCCAAGACCTCCATAGTCACGCAATTATTGGGAGAAAATATTGAAAAAGTCACCACTGGCACTTTTGGCAAAGTTTCTCTTTCAGCATTTTAGCAGGTCCCAGCAATGGCTAAAAGGGTATGTGCGCACGATCAGTATTTAGGTGCAGAAATTTCTGCAGCGTTTCTGCACCTCTTGGCAAAACGCTGTGGAAATTCTGCGCGATTTTGGTGCGTTTTTGGCAGTGCATTCCCTATGGAATACGCAGCCAAAAACGCACAAAGAATTGACATGCTGCAGATTTAAACGCACTTGAAATCCGGACAGTAAAATACTGATCATGTGCACAGATCTTCAAAATTCTCATAGGCAATGCTTACATCAGGATTCCCATGCATTTTTGGGGCCAATTCCACGGGGAAAAAATGCATCAAAAACGCACTAATTGCACAGAGCCAATGAAGGACAGTTTTTTATATTTTTGGAGACACCATCAAGAGAGGATTCTCTATTGGGAGTTTTTTTTTTCTTTTTATAACCACACATTAGCCATATACCGGTATGTTGTACCTTTAAATGTAAGGAACTTAAATTACAGGAAGTGATTGAGAATAACATTAAGTAAAAAAAAAATCTTTTTTTTTTTGGGACTGTGAAAATAACAAAAATCTAAAAAAAAAGTTACCCAGAATGATGGAATGACATACGAACTAATTTGCTTTTCAGAATAGACACTTAAAGGCTGTGAAGACTGCAAAGCTTTACAAGTATCAACAGTAAAACTGACGGGCATTTGTAAAGTATATAAAAATATTTGAGAGGGATGGACTATGTAGGTTTCCGCATTCTGAATGAGTATCAGCTATTAGACTGCAGTAATAAGCCCCTTAAACATGAGATTGAGCCACTAATCTGATCACATGCCTGCGATTTGCAATTTCATCCTCTCCGTACCAAGCTCTGGCCGGCCCACTACCATCCAAGGAGGAAAAAAAATCCTTTGAAAAGAAGATTTAATGTGACTGGTTTGAAAATCTTCAACATGCAGTGAGCTCGCACCAACACACAGCGAAACCTCTATACCGGATGGAGGGGGGTGGAGGGTCTTCATGGAGCAACGTATACTGTTATATTTCAGAACGCTGCCATGCAGCACATTCCTTCCATCGTATTAACACCTTCCTTTTCAAAAAGTTTAGTCGTCCTGTTTTCACGAGAATATAGCACTATGAAGAGTCTGAATTGCTAAGAAACAGTGACTCTTTCATGTAGTTTCCAAATTTACAGTATTGATGCGCAACTCTTGGTAATTTATACACTTCCTCCACTTCCAAAAAAGTTAGTACTTTTGACAGCTACTACACTGAATAAGTGAAATTCTTCTTCATGTGAAGACTTTAGTCATGAGAGGGTTAAAGGATAGTCCACTACTGGACAACGTTTTATTGATGGATCCAGGACGATGGGAAAAAAGACACCTCCAGGATCCGTCAGCGCTGCATCCTCTGCCTATCTGCTGGGATCCACATTTGGTGGGGGCATCACTAGAGCAAACGGTAGCCGCTGAATGGCAAAACCTTTCCCACTTTCTTCCACTCGGATAAAAAAGTGTGTCCGGGAGGTGAGTATCAAATTTTTTGTTTCCCCTCTGTGGGCCCATTAATAAAAGGTTGCCCAGTAGTGGACAGCCCATTTAAGTTGGAGCTTTTACCAACATATATTGTAAAGTTCCCATAGGCTCACATTCCTCAGATGGAGGTGTTATTTTAGTCACCTTCTGGAAGTTAGGCCCCCGTTTTCCTGATGGGGGTGTTCTTTCGGGTGTCTTTTTGGCAGGTACAGCCCCATTCCACAGATGAAGGTGTTCTTTCAGTCTCCTTCTAGCAGGTAGGCCCCCATTACCCATATGGAGGTCTTCTTTCGGTCTCTTTCTGGCAAGTAGGCCCCCATTCCCCAAATGGAGGTGTTCATTTGGTCTCCTTCTGTCAAGTAGGCCCCCATTCCCTAGACTGAGGTGTTTTTTCGATCTCCTTCTGTCAGGTATGTGTTTGCATACTGTTTGTTTTAATGTAGTATGTTTTTTTAACAATGGGTTCCTGTGGTTGACAGATGCCTAATCATCCATTCTGACTGTGACCACTGTCAGGCACATATCACCAAAGCATATGGACCCAAAAGTGAGCACAAACTCAGTGTCTACCCTAAGCCTAAGAGTGCAGAAAGGAATGCGACCCCTCTGATAATTGGTTGAGGTAGACTCAAGTGGTCTTAACCCAGTGGTATAATTATTGGGAGTTGACAGTGAGAAGGTTCAAAAACCCCTTTCACAAAAAAGCATACAAGTACTATAATAATAATCTTTTTATTTATATAGCGCCAACATATTCCACAACGCTTTACAATTCAGACAATTTACAGACATTATGGGCGCAATCCCCATTGGGGTCACAATCTATATTCCCTATCAGTATGTATTTGGAGTGTGGAAGGAAACCGGAGAACGCGGAGTAAACCCACGCAAACACGGGGAGAACATACAAACTGCTTGCAGATGTTGTCTTATAAATAGTATGTAACAAAAATTGTGGGAACCTAGTATAAATTTGACTTTAACCCCTTAATAACATTTGACGTACTAATACGCGTCTGTGCCCTGGGACTTAAGAGCCAGACCCGTATTAGTACGTCATGGCGATCGCGCGCGCACACAGGCTGTGCGGGCGCGATCGCCGCCGGGTGTCAGCTGATTGTCACAGCTGACACCCGGTACTATGTGCAGGGAGCGGTCCTGCACCGCTCCCAGCACATTAACCCCCGCTATGCTGCGATCGAAGTCGATCGAAATCGATCGCGGCATTGCGGGGGCAAGGGGAGGTGATCGGCGATACTCACCTCCTCTTCCGGCTTCCAGCGCAGACTGCAGCGGCTTCCCGGGTGTTGCCATGACGACCCGATGTCGTCATGACAACATCCGGGTCACCAGAGAGCAGGAAGATTGCTTGGACATGCGCAGTGCATCTCCAAGCAATCTTAACACTGTGCACTTCTGACAGCCTGCATGGCATAGGGATGGTGCTCCATTCCTGTGCCATGCAGGCGATCAGAAAAAAAAAAGTGAAAGTCCCAGAGTGGGACAAAGTAATAAGGTGTACAAACTGTCTGAAAGTGGAAAAAAAAAAAAAAAATGTGCAAAAATATTATAAAAAAATAAAAAAAATAATACACCAAAAATAAAAATATAATGTACCCATCAATAAATATTATTATAAAAAAAATAAAAAAAAAACAATAAAAGTACACATATTTGGTATCGCCGCGTCCGGAACAGCCTGACCTATAAAACTGTCCCACTAGTTAACCCCTTCAGTGAACACGGTTAAAAAAAAAAAAAAAAAAAAACGCAGCAAAAAACAATGCTTTATCACCTTACCGCCAAACAAAAAGTGGAATAACACGCGATCAAAAAGACGCATATAAATAAAAATGATACCGCTGAAAACGTCATCTCGTCCCACAAAAAACAAGCCGCCATACAGCTCCATCAGCCGAAAAATAAAAAAGTTTCAGCTCTCAGAATAAAGCGATGCTAAAAAATATTTTTTTCTATAAAATAGCTTTTATTGTGTATAAGCGCCAAAACATAGAAAAATTATACAAATGTGGTACCGCTGTAAACGTACTGACCCGAAGAATAAAGCTACCTCATCAATTTTACCACACGCGGAACAGAATTAAAAAAAAAAAAAAAAACAATTCCTGAATTGTTGGTTTTTGTTTATTCTGCCTCCCAAAAATCGGAATAGAAAGCGATCAAAAAATGTCACGTGCCTGAAAATGGCACCAATAACAACGTCAAGTCATCCCGCAAAAAACGAGCCGTCACATGACTGTCTGCCAAAATCTGGAAAAATTATAGCTCTCAAAATATGGCGATGCAAAAACTAGATTTTACAAAAAATGCGTCTTTTAGTGTGTGACAGCTGTCAGTCATAAAACCCCCATATGATTCTGGCATTGCTGTAATCACACCGACCCGAAGAATAAAGTCGTCTAATCACTTATACCGCACAAGGAACGGCGTCAAAAATAAACTCTTGGGTTAGGATTGGGCTAGGGTTAGGGCTGGGTTTGGGGCTAGGGTTGTGCTGGGGCTAGGGTTGTGCTGGGGCTAGGGTTGTGCTGGGGCTAGGGTTGTGCTGGGGCTAGGGTTGTGCTAGGGCTAGGGTTGTGCTAGGGCTAGGGCTGGGGTTGGGATTTTTTTCAAAAGTAAGAAAAAAAGATGACGATATGGTGACTAGTGTTGAGAGCAAGTGCTCGCTACTTGAGTTTGCATCGGGTGCTCTGGTATGCATTGAGTATCGTGGGTATTTGCGTGACATGCTCGAGTCTCTGCCCCATATGCTTCGCGGCCAAAAAACTTTACGGGGATTGCCTGCCATGCACGAGCGATCCCCGCATGTTTTTTTTTGGGTGCCTAATAACCGTGAAACATGCGGAGCAGGGACTCGAGCATGTCACTCAAGCACACGCTGTACATGGTGCATACCTGAGTACCCAATGCAAACTCAAGTAGCGAGCACTTGCGCTCAAGAATAATGACAACTTATTCAATATGATGACCTAATGTAAACAAATTCTGTGCCGTACCTCTGGGTTCAAAATGTTCACTATACACCTTAATAAAATCCTTGAGGGGTATAGTTTCCAAAATGTGGACACTTGTGGGGGAGCTCCACTGTTTAGGCACATCACGGGCTCTCCAAACGCGACATGGTGTCCGCTAACAAATTGAATGGAAAATCGACTCAAATTGTTAGCGGACGCCATGTTGCGTTTGGAGAGCCCCTGTGTGCCCAAACATTGGAGCTCCCCCACAAGTGACCCCATTTTGGAAACTAGACCCCCCAAGGCACCTATCTAGATGCATAGTAAGCACTTGGAACCCCCAGGTGCTTCACAAATTGATTCGTAAAAATGAAAAAGTGAAAAAAACAACACTTTTTCATTTTTATGAATCAATTTGTGAAGCACCTGGGGTTCCAAGTGCTCACTATGCATCTAGAAAGGTGCCTTGGGGGGTCTAGTTTCCAAAATGGGGTCACTCGTGGGGGAGCTCCAATGTTTGGGCACACAGGGACTCTCCAAATGCAACATGATATCCGCTAACAAATTGTCGGCTCAAATTGTTAGCGGATATCATGTTGCATTTGGAGAGTCCCTGTGTGCCCAAACATTGGAGCTCCCCCACAAGTGACCCCATTTTGGAAACTAGACCCCCAAGGCACCTATCTAGATGCATAGTGAGCACTTGGAACCCCAGGTGCTTCACAAATTGATTCATAAAAATGAAAAAGTGTTTTTTTTTTCACTTTTTCATTATTACGAATCAATTTGTGAAGCACCTGGGGGTTCCAAGTGCTCATTATGCATCTAGAAAGGTGCATTGGGGGGTCTAGTTTCCAAAATGGGGTCACTTGTGGAGGAGCTCCAAAGTTTGGGCACAGAGGGGCTCTCCAAACGCAATGTGGTGTCCGCTAACAATTTGAGCCGATTTTCCATTCAATTTGTTAGCGGATACCATGTTGCATTTAGAGAGTCCCTGTGTGCCCAAACATTGGAGCTCCCGCACAAGTGACCCCATTTTGGAAACTAGACCCCCCAAGGCACCTATCTAGATGCATAGTGAGCACTTGGAACCCCTAGGTGCTTCACAAATTGATTCGTAAAAATGAAAAAGTGTTTTTTTTTTCACTTTTTCATTTTTACGAATCAATTTGTGAAGCACCTGGGGGTTCCAAGTGCTCACTATGCATCTAGAAAGGTGCCTTGGGGGGTCTAGTTTCCAAAATGGGGTCACTTGTGGGGGAGCTCCACAGTTTGGGCACAGAGGGGCTCTCCAAACGCAATGTGGTGTCCGCTAACAATTTGAGCCGATTTTCCATTCAATTTGTTAGCGGATACCATGTTGCATTTAGAGAGTCCCTGTGTGCCCAAACATTGGCGCTCCCGCACAAGTGACCCCATTTTGGAAACTAGACCCCCCAAGGCACCTATCTAGATGCATAGTGAGCACTTGGAACCCCTAGGTGCTTCACAAATTGATTCGTAAAAATGAAAAAGTGTTTTTTTTTTCACTTTTTCATTTTTACGAATCAATTTGTGAAGCACCTGGGGGTTCCAAGTGCTCACTATGCATCTAGAAAGGTGCCTTGGGGGGTCTAGTTTCCAAAATGGGGTCACTTGTGGGGGAGCTCCAAAGTTTGGGCACACAGGGGCTCTCCAAACAGAACATGGTGTCCGCTAATTATTCAAGCAAATTTTACAATCAAAAAGTCAAATGGCGCTCCTTCCCTTCCGAGCCCTGCCGTGCGCCCAAACAGTGTTTCTTCCCAAAATATTGGGTATCTGCGTGCCCAGGGGAAATTGCACAACAAATTTTGGGGTCCATTTTTTCTTGTTACCCCTGTGAAAATAAAAAAAATTGGGTCTAAAGTAACATTTTTGTGAAAAAAGTTAAATGTTCATTTTTTTCTTCCACATTCAAAAAATTCCTGTGAAGCACCTGAAGGGTTAATAAAGTTTTTGAATGTGGTTTTGAGCACCTTGAGGGGTGCAGTTTTTAGAATGGTGTCACTTTTGGGTATTTTCTGTCATAAAGACCTCTCAAAGTGACTTCAAATGTGATGTGGTCCCTAAAAAAATGGTTTTATAAATTTTGTTGGAAAAATGAGAAATCGCTGGTCAACTTTTAACCCTTATAGCTCCCTAACAAAAAAAAATTTTGGTTCCAAAATTGTGCTGATGTAAAGTAGACATGTGGGAAATGTTATTTATTAACTCTTTTGTGTGACATATCGCTCTGATTTCAGGGCTTAAAAATTCAAATTTTGAAAATCGCAAAATTTTCAAAATTTTCGCCAAATTTCCGTTTTTTTCACAAATAAACGCAAGTGATATCGAAGAAATTTTTCCACAATCATGAAGTACAATATGTCACGAAAAAACAATCTCAGAATCAGGGGGATCCGTTGAAGCGTTCCAGAGTAATTACCTCATAAAGTGACAGTGGTCAGAATTGTAAAAATTGGCCCGGTCATTAACGTGCAAACCACCCGCGGGGCTTAAGGGGTTAAATTAATATTTTCAAGTTATATCCCTGCCTACTTCTAAACGAATATTGCATTCCTCCTCTGATGGTTTTGGAAAAACGTTAGGAAAATTTCCAATATAGTGCCTTATGATTGCCTATCGGTGTTGCTTTCCTCCTGCTTCCAAGAAGTCCACCGTTGGTGACATCGGAAGTGCAGTTGTAAGTCTAAACTATTCCTTCCCTATCTTTCCCTGTTTGGACTTACCGCTGCACTCCCCGTACTACTGCTGTGGCCATCTTGAAAGTAGGAGGAATGTTGCACCAATCTGAGTGGAGGAGGCAACAAGAGGGCAAAGAGAAGGCACCAAGTTAGGTGACACTAAATAAGAAATATATAGTTGTTTTTCAGTCCCAGAGTCGAGGTCACATTAAATACTCATGAGTACAGAAATTGAAGGGGTTGGCACACTGGTACTGTATTAGTGGGATGTAGTAGGTGACCCCTCCTTATAGCTGTCTACGGAGCCGATCTCCAGTTGCCTCCAATCTCCAAGCCCCTGAAAACAGATGACTCCAAACCATTATTTCTTCTAGTGCAAGATCAGCAAGCTGACTGCTAAAATACTCTGAGCTGCTTGCAGCATTGTTTTTATTATGAATAAGTATACTGCTGTTCACTTTTTCAAACCTCGGTGAAACAACCTTATCTGCGTGCACCAATTTGGATGCATATGAAGCTCATATGGGATGTAGTGGGAACAATTACCAGCTCTCTGAGAAAATGCAGGCCCCAGCTGATACCAGAATCATGTCAGATCCACCAATATACGACTACAAGTTTATGTGCCGTAGAGAAGCAGGACTGCATGGGGAAACAGGCATTTACCATCAGGAGGCAAGCAGGCGATTATTTGGCAACAATGATGTGGGAAGATCTAAGTATGTTCATTTTTATGCATAGGATTTTCAAAAACAATTCTACGTATGTGCAATCATTATCATCTATGTAGATAGGGTCATTCTAAACCAAATCTGAAATGGCACCCGGCACACAGTTCCTTCCAATCATATTGATATTTGTGATTTATTTTTAATTTTTTTAAATTCTTTTAACAAAAATATGCTGACTTTACTACATTCCAGGTGTGACTCTTACCCAAAAGTGACGACTTTGAGCCTTTGATATTTGACTCTGTCGAAAAAAAAAAGGAAAATTAAAATGTTGATACAAAGAATAAGAAAGGCGTAGTAATTTTTGAAAAGGAAAAAAAAAATCCTGAGCGTTTCCATAGTTTAGGGCATTTTTCACACAAGGGTTCCCTTGGTCTATTGTTATGTAAACACACCAGTCACTACTACAAGAAAAAATGTTAAGAAATGCAAACAAAGGGACTAATTTTTAGATTATAAACACTTAATTACTTACAGGACTGTTTAGTCTTGGCTTTGCATGCAGGCAGAGCACGGATCACAGACCTTATATCCAGAGTGCAAACAGTCTATCGGTAGCAGTAGACATCCTGGTAATTTAGCCAGTAAAACCAGCAGAACTGGTCCATGAGCGTATATCGTTCCCAATATTTGGGAACCATATAAACGAGTCTAAACATGTCTACATTTATTATTAATAGCTACTCCGGCTACTATTAAGCCCCGTTAACAATCAATGGGTTTGGCCAACAATTAATGTTTATTGGAGTCCCAGACATTTTATCAATCTGATTTCGGATGGCTGATTGTATTGTCTCCTGTAAATAAGCTGCTGCAGACACAGAAAACACAGGAGCGCTTGGCTGGAAGAGCGCTCCTGTGTCTAGCCTAGCCAGCTGAGATGGTTACCGACCAAACGCCATCTAATGAGTATGTTGGACTTTAGAGATCAGCAAATTGATTAGCAGGACCCTGGTCCAGTGGCCACACAAGTCCTACCTTGACAGCATCCCTGGCTCCTCTTTTGATTAGCTGGTGTTATGCCTACACAGGCACATACACACGGGCAACATACAATCAAGGGAGATTGATACCTATACCTGACAGGTAAAAGCCCTTCTCTGACACTGGCTGTCCCTACCTGACCACGGAGGTTGGCACCCTAAGATAATACAATGGAAACGGTTTGAATGGAATACTAAGGGGGCCACTGGACAGGGATCCTGTAAATGTATTTGCTCACATCCAGTTAATATCAAAGTGCTTATCAATAATGGGGTGAAAATTCACTACTCAGGACTTGTCATTGTACTTCTGTGTCAATCAAAACAATCTCATCTTCTGAATGGATAAATCCAAAAATCATTCTCAACTTTTGGATGAGTAAATCAAATTCGACAAATGAAATTATAATTTTCATGTGATCTAAAAATTTGTCAGCACAATCAGGATACTATAAGTGCCAAATAAGGCACTAATTATGGAGAGAAGCGAAGAGTAATAGGTTAATGATAGAGATGATCAAGTAAGATTCGAAGAACCATGATCCAGCAACTACTTCGGTAGATCGTGGCTGCTGACCAAAGCCCTGTGCACCTCCTTCTACCTGCTAACATTCCCTCTGCATCTTCCGAATAATAGGCCCTTGGAAATGTCATTCATGAATGCTGCAACAAAAATAACATTGTGCTGGACCTACAAAACAGGAGAGGTCCCGGGAAATCAAGCAGGTAAGAGTTAGTTGGCAAGCCTGTGATCGGCAGCCACTGTCAACCATGTGGATGCTGGACCAGGATTCTGCAAAACTTTTTGATCTTATCTTGTCAATAGTCCTCATGATAGCCCTTGTGGTCTTTCCAAATACAGAGAGCTCTTCATTGCAGATATTCTGGCAATGAAGTGGGAAACCATATGTGGCTCTATATCAAATACCAATCTGAAGACCAAATATTTAGTGGTCATACTGGTCAAAATTTGTATCTACAACCAATGTTTGGTCATGAGAAAAAGTTTTTGGGTCTCCATGGGATAACAAATAATGAACCTAAATTCTTTCATCTGTTGTTATTGGGCTGCCACTACCAAACATGGTAGATAACTTTTGTATTGTCCACAGAGCGTTGACTACACAATGCCACTGCAGGCCTCAGAGACAGTGAGTGAGCTAATATGGATGGTAATAAAACACGTAAAAGAAGAGGTCATCTTGTTGACAGGTGTCTATGAGACAGATAGCAGATGGACCTCTGTAGGGAAAGAACCACTATGGCTTCCAATGAGATCCTACAAGGAGGTTGGTTTCCCCAGAGAGTCATATATAACCATAGCAGAAAAAAATTCTCATTAAATCACTCACACAAAACTCACAGCTTGACACTTGCTAACTCACAATGATGACTATGACTGTGTCTCGTCCTGATGTCAACACCACTGGAAGCTTGTTTGATTGATAGCTCCTGTGGTTTGTCAACCACCCAAAGTGATTAGACTGTGGATACAACTCAGGAGGGTACGGCAGGACTTTCAAAGGAAAATACTGGTGGTCTGGCAAAGCCGATGACAGAGTGATGCCAGTGATATCATAAGTCTTTGCAAAGTATATAATTGCCAATGGATTTTTTTTTATAAATAACAGTGTTAGCCACCAATGAAATGCTAGAACCAAATCGAAACAAGTCAGAGTGATGCCAATATTCAGAGGTTGGTTTGGTCTACACAGTGCTTCATGCTGTAGATATTCCATGCATGAATAAGAACTGTTAAAATTTGTGATTCTCAGTCTAAATATACCTTAGCATCATGTAAAAATTACCCCAAAAATTCTTGTACTTTAAGTAATACACTCAATTTCCCAAAGGAAATGACAAAGCTGTCCATACTGTATGGCGCCTCCACATTGCACCATTTTATGAAGATATTAACTGTCCCAAAAGCAAAAAACATGTACGGTATATATTGTCACCCTCTAAAAATTCACAGATATCTCTATAGTTTTGTTCTTTATTTTATATATGGAAAAAAATATATACAGATAGACAGATAATATTTTGTTTTAAAAAATATTATTTTTAGTTCAATTTTCTTAGTTTTCCTTACGAGAGCACAGAATAGGAATATTTATTAAATATTGAATCAAACTTTGAATCAAAATTTGTTATATATATATATTTTTTTTTTTTTTTGCCTGATAGAGGAATATTTGATGCTTTTCATTTTGAGTATGTTTCTAAAATACTTCTTAAGTGTTTCAATCATTTTGGTCTCATAAATGGTATTATTGTAACATGTTTGAGAGAATGACTGTGAATACAGTATGTCATTTTTTATTTTGCCCTTTTTACCGGCCTTTAATAAAGTCTAGATTCACATATGAATGTAACTGGAAAAAAGAGTTAGACTATCGAGTTCAACAGAAAACAGATCAACATAAATTATCTGTGACTGCTTTCTCTTCAAAAATGTAATAAAGAAAACAGGCTTTTGATGAATAATTTTGCAAATAAAGAGCTAACTAAAATTGCTAGCATGTTGGCGAGGGTCATCAAAACTCTATTAGGTAGGTAATTACAACGTATTTTGACAGAATCCAACTATTTGCTCTCGTATCCTTTTAGTTGACTATATACATTTTGATAATCCTTTTTATTTTCTTAAGGCAACACTCATTTTCTCATGCCTCCGAGCAAGGCCTCAGATTCCCTTGGGTTCTTCAAACACGTTTCAGGCTTGGGGTGGATGTCTGCGTCTTTCTTTCAGTGGTATTGTGGTGAAGGAAAGGTCTGCATCCTAGTGGCAGAGATGGCTAATTAAGACAATAGTGGCCTTTGGACAATCGGGGACCATGGATGAATAAGAGTCTAGACAGCAGCTTCAGTTCTCTGTCGGAATTTTAACTCTGCTGAGCTTCTGTTTCCCTAACTCCATCAATCCCCCTCTGTCGGCCCCCAACATCTCATTCCCCCGGCTTTTTTTATTTAAATTTTATTTGTGTCTGACCTTAAACAATTCATCTTTTCACAGACTTGTCCAGGCTGACAGCTAAGTTTTTATTATGGAAGGGGTCTAGTGCTTGTGCCTTCAGAGAGACTTTGAACTAACGACAGCTACGTCATGATCAAGGAATTTTCTTGAAGGCTTTATTGAGTTTTGAAGACTTGGCCACTTGTATATGCTATAGAAATTATATGTAAAAGAATAAACATTGGTTTCGCCTCTTTTAAGAGTTTGCATTCACAACTGAGTACCGCGACCACCGGTCAAACAATTCTGAAATGTGTTCTAATATTTTTAATTAAAAAAGACGTGTAATATTTTTTTACATAAGAGGTATACCTCTTTTTTTTCTTTTTTTTACGTGACCACAATATCCGTTATTGAAAATGTTATAACATTTACCAAATGATGTAGTTTCTATCTTTTTGTGTTTGGTTGGTTGGTTGATGGGGTCCAACTATGGAAAATAAAAAAAATATACATACAACAAAGAATAAAATGTAAAAAATAAAGAAGAAAAAAAAGAAACTATGTAAAATTGAAATAAAAAGGCAAAAAGAAATATACATTTTTGCAGACATTTTGCAAAAATTAAAATGGAAATTTGAAGTCTTTACCTAGGATCAAAACTTACTTTATCTAGGAGGTATATCTCTATTTTTACACGACAATAAACTCATTATTGAAAGTTGTTAACTTTTAACAGACTTAACTGAAGATGTAGTGTTTATCTGTTTGGGTTTGGTTGTATGGTTCGTGGGGTTCAGATATGAAAAAAGAAAAAGAACACCTAGAATCAAATTTAGACAATAATAAAAAAAGAAACAAAGAAACTCCATGTGTAATTGAAAAAAAACAACAAGAAACTGACTTTTTTGTAGAAATTCTACAAAAATTACAGTAAATTTAAATTTCAAGCATTTTCTGGCTTTACCTGGGATCAAATCCAGTATATATTTTTTTAAAGAATCTGATTGATTTTAGTTCATTGCTTAGTCATTTATGACAAAATTGTTGAAAGAAACTTACAATTTTTGGTATTGATTAAGTAATCCTATTGAGTTGCACATGCTCTTGATTTCTAAGTGTTAAATGATCAAGATACAACTTGGAATGCATTTCTAGTAATGTTCAATATACAGAAAAAAAATCCAACATGAAATCCCCAACAGATTTCCCAAACAAAGGATTCGTTACCAAATATGTCAAGACTTAAGATAATATCAAAATAATTAGAGAGTGGCTTTAAGTCAAAGACAAGTAAGTCAAATACCAGTAGTCCATCATAGTTTGACAAGTAGCATAAAAATAAGATAAAACAATAATTTGGAATGAGCACAAGTGCTGAAAATCTCTACAAAGTTCTGTTCTTACTTTGCTAAGTTTTCTTAAGAAATTTCAATAGTCCACCATGGCTTGAATTTTCCAGTTTAATAGTACCAATTTTATAGTAATCAATTTTTGTCCAAAATTGCTTAATTGTCTTGAATGTCTATGAAAGGCAATATAAGTCTTACGAGTTGACCCTGGAATTTCTCAAAAAATGTGATTCTTTTCTAGTGATTATTGTTCTGCTCTGAAAAGAGCACAAGAGACAAAAATATCTTAAAATTTTCCTAAAAACGGTAGTCCGTCATGGCCTGGTTTTTCCAGTTTCCTAGTATCAAATTATCAATTTTAGTCTAAAATTGCTTAATCGTCTTAAATCTACGAAAGGTGATATAAGTCTTAAGAAGGTGACCAAGGAATTTTTTAAAAAATTGTATTCTTTTCTAGTGATTACTGTTCTGCTCTGAAAAAATTCTGATAATCCGATAATTTAAAATGAGGACAAACGCCAAAAATATCTTCAAAGTTCTGTTCTTGGCTAAGTTTTCTTAAAAACAAAAGTGTGACACAGTTGATTGACAGCCCATACAACAACCGTAACTAACAGGCCTTTTTTCCTTTTTTCCAAGTCACCTGCAATTTTCCACTTGTCTTGAGCCAGAGGGTTCTTTTTCTTCTTTTTTTTTAGGCCCGCTTATTTATAAAGTGGAAATTCGAGGGTTAGTGGCCGTTTGATAACTAAACTTCTATCAATCATTTGCCTTTAGTCAAATGGCTGTTAGCTTGTCCCTTAGTAAAATACAACCACTTAGGTAGCAGGACACAGAACCCAAAGTGAAAAGCTGGTGATTAAGCCACTGAACTACGCAATTAACATGAGTAGGAAATTGTGGCAGAGTTTCCATGACAATAAACCAAAATTATATAAAAGAATCAGTAATTATGGGTAAGTAAACATTAAGGGCTTCATTCATAGAGGAAATACATAGGGACGATTTCAATGCTAATTTCCAGGCTTTATTGTGAGAAACAAAAGTACTTTTATTTTTTGCTCACATCGCCACAGACTTGCTCTAGTTAAAAAAGGAAGAAAAAAAAAATTCTTCCTCGCTACAAAAGATCTTTGAATGCCGTCCTCTTAGGTAAAATAACAGTTTCTCTCTTTCTTTTTCGCCTTCCTGGATTGTCTTTGTATTAAAATGAATAAAACGACTTGTAAATTGCGATATTTTGACATTTGGTTGAACGGTCACCGATAATTTGAGGGTGAATTTAAACAATGTCGCCATGTAAAATGCCCTCTTGTGTGATAAATAAACAATGACTCCGGTGTCGCACTTACATGTCGGATTTCTTCTTTTAACAGGAATTAATAGGACATAATAATGCCCAATTCCCCGTCAGTTTTCTGTTTGTTTATTTGAGGAGTAAGCCTGCTTCCCTGGGGCTTATGGGTAAACTATGGCCGCCGCTTCTGCAGCTGTCAGAGACCCAAACAGCATGTGGTATAGCAATTGGTGATAATTTTCTATCCTGTAATCCCAAATCTCTATTATGCTTTTATTTCGTCCTTTCTTGCTTACATCTGTGCCTAGAAATGGGAGGATGTGACTGTCATTGTTATAGGAAAAAAAGTGTCTGACATTAATATGGGGGCACTGTGACTTATCATGGCTATTAGGGCACTGTGGATGTCACTGTTATGAGGGTACTGTGAATGCCACTGTTATGGGGGCAGTGTGGATGTCACTGTTGTTGGAGCACTGTGGTTAATGTTGTTATGGAGACACCCAGGGGTAATCACTGTTATGGAGGTACTGTGACTATTATTGTTATGAGAAAAGTGTGAATATCACTGTTATGAAGGCATGGTGGATGTTACTGTTATTGGGGGCACTGTGGATGTCACTTTTATGGGGGCAGTGTGGATGTCACAGTTGTAGAGACACTGTGGCTATCACTGTTATGAAGCACTATGGCTATTATTGTTACTGGGACACTGTGGATGCCATTGTTATGGGGTATTGTGGATGTCACTGTCATGGGGATACTATTGATATCACTGTTATGGGGCACTGTGACTATTATTTTCATAGGGGTATTTTGGATGTCCCTAATATGAGGGCACTGTGACTATTATTGTTATGGGGACATTGGATATCACTGTTATGGGGACACTGTGACCAGTATTGCTATAGGGATACTGTGACGGTCATTATATGGATGTCACTGCTATGTGGTCACTGTTATAGGGCACTGAAATTGGCATTGCTGTGGGACAAAGCAGATGTCACTAGTATTGTGAACCTTGAATGCCACTGGTATGGGGGACACTGTGAATAGTACTCTTATAGGGGCACTGTGAATGTTAATGTTATGGTGCCTTGTCAATGCCATTGTTATGGGGCACTAAGGATGTCTTTACTATTAAGGCACTGTAAGGCATTATTGTGGTAAACCTTTGAATGTTATATATCATTGTTATTAAGACACTGCGCGTGTCAATGTCATCAGGTACTGTTATGGGTCACTGTGTATGACACTGCTATGGATCACAGTAACTGTCGTTGTTATGGATACACAATGGATGTCAATGTTATGGATGCACTAAAAATGTCACTATTACGTGGGCAATGTACTGTTATTGTAACTGTAATAGAGACCATGCGGATGTGGTCTGTGACCGCTAGACGAGAGATGGAGTACCGTCTCCTACTTGCCGCTGCTCTTCTTTTAATTAGCCGACCTGGCTCGATGCCATTGTTGTTGCGTGATGCACATGTGACGTCACACCAGACCGGCTAATCAAAAGCAGATCCACGGTTGCAGGTAAGAGGCGGTACTCCTTCTCCCGTCCAGCGGCCACTAATGGACTGTATCATGCAAATCGATTAGTAACCACTTTATCAGTATCTCAATATGAAAATCTGTCAATATCCCAGAAAGCTGAAAATTTTCAAGCTAGAATACAAAAAGATTGGTGAGTTTCCCAGCTCCCCTTAAGGTAAAAAGACTGTTCATTTGTTTAAAGGGGTTTTCCAGAATTGGTAGAACTGAAAGCATAAAATAACAAAAAGAACAATTACTTCCCTGACGCACCAGAACTGCCACTTCGGTGCTTTCTGCTGGTCTCTGGAGCCAAGAGGAGCATGTTGATTGGAGAAACATTAGCGGGATGACGGTTGAGTGGCTTACTCGTTGCAAAAAAGGATGTAATGAATGATAAGTGGCCCATTTGTGGCGCCCCTGTGGGTCCAGTTGCCACAGAGGTACTGCATCTCAGCCAGAGGTGTGGTACCCCACTCTCAGGTAAGGAGGGAGCACTACCCAGGACCCAAACCCTCACATCCAACACTACACCACTCCTGAGGGAGGGTCCAGATAGCTCCTAAGGGAGAGCACAGACCCGGTCCATGTCTGGATAGTGGAGCTAAGTAGAGGAGGTGGGTGGAGGAAGTAGTTTAGGGGAGCACTGAAGGAGGAGTAAAAAAGAAGGGTAGAAACATCTAGAAGGGGCCATTCCTGGTTCCAGTCCTTGGAGCAGGAGTTCAGTGAGTGAGGACCGTGGAGGAGAGGAGCCCAGTCAGAGAGGCCCAGTAGGAGAGTGCGGAGAGAAGACCAGAGCAGTGATTAGGGCTCCAGAGAGAGAGAGGATCCTAGGGGCATGGGAAGTGCGGAGTCCACCCGTGCGCCTGAGTTCACACTGACCGTGAAGGGATCAGGCCGCAGTAGGGGACCGGCCCCAGACTAGTGGAGGACTGCAAGACTCAGCTAGCAAACCGGAGGTTGCGGTATCTTCACATGCCATAGCTAAACACCACATACATTCGCTGAAAAGGTGGCCATATAGGACAAAGGGGACAGAAAAGACGTCGCCCAACAAGGCCCGCGGCCACTGGCTCGGGACACTGTGTGTGAGGCGTAGGGCAGGAGGGCGAGAGCCAGCGCAGAGAGACGACCAGGGAAGGTACATAAGAAGGGGGTCCCGATCAAGTGCACCCAAGTTATCTGAGAGTTGGTTGGATCACTACCCCGGAGGACACAGGACTTGGTGGGTGGTTATAATCTGGCAGTTGTAACCTGGAACATCTTAATAACTGTGAGTAAATACTTGAAGACTGCACCTCGCTGTGTCCTTGACTTAATTGCTGAGTCACCTGCCTTGCACAACACCAACATCCTAAATCTCTCATTTAACTGCCCTGAGGCCTAGCTCTACCCGTGGAGAGCTGAACCATCTTTGCTGCATCACCAATAGCCTCAATGGATCTGAACAGCAGCGGCGGCCATCTATAGCCGCATACCATGGGTGGCGTCACAAACTTTATCCCCAAAACTTTATTTGACTGTTCTTTATTGACCGCCCTGGGCCACGGACCGGGTCACTGCCACCGTGACTACCCCAAAAAGGACCGGCCCGGCTACTGAGTACCCCACGGCCCCAGGGGGCGGCGCGTCACATGAAGACGTGAACTTTTGGATGGTTTTGTTTGTCATTAAGATTTAAAAAGAGAAAACACAGTAGTTTGACAATAAATGGTTTCACCTAATCAATAAACATGAGTGGAGAACACGTTTTTTTTTATCATTCACATTCTCTGAAATAAGGCCATGAAGGCAAAAATTCTGCTGGGGTATGTAAACTTTTGAGCACAACTGTATATACATATATATACAGTATGTATATACACATATAAAAAAAAAGTATAAAACACCTTTTTCTTACAGAACTGAACAAAAGATAAAAGAAAATAAACAATAACTGTGGTTATATCTTTAATCTCGCAGACTGGAAAGTTATTTATCTCCACTTGCTGTTCATCCTGCCTTACCAAAAATGTAATAAAATGTCATATTTATCCCAGAAACTGTAATTTTGTGCAAAAATAATAAAAAGTAAAACTACATAAATCAGGTATCATTTGTAACTGCATCGAGCCAGAGAATAAAGTTATCTTGTTATTAATACCACACGGTAAACCCCATGAAAACATAACCCAAAAACGGTGGCAGAATTACTTTTTACCACCATTCTCCCCCCAAAAAAGTTATACAATATATGAAATGTACCAAAAATTGGAATGTTCGAGCAATTGACGTATGCAAAGAACACCAAAGTGCCTGAATTAAAGAAGAAAGCAAAGAGCAAAGGTCAGTCACTTCACAAGGGGGGTCCTTACTGGAATCAGGAGGTTACCATAGTAATTCTAAAATTTCACTCCTCTATAATTTGCATCCTGTATTCATAATTAAGCATGTCGCTGCCTGAATCTTCCCACAGCTTTTTAACCCCTTCCCTTCTGGGTCACTATGAGCCACAAAATGTTCTATGAACAAAATCAGCACAAATGAAGGAGCTCCACAAGAGGAGAAACAAATGTGAATATCTACCACCCAAGAAAGATATAAAAGCCACAAAGTTTCTTGCGGACGGCTACTTTTGCTGGTAGGATCATCATGGTTCTGCAAAATCATGGTTTACCGAATTCTTAACAGGAAAATTAATACAGTATAGAAAATCTGCGTTTGAGTGCTTCCACTCTCTCAGTCAGGTTGGTTTGTAACAATTTTTGGTGTTCATATGATTGCTCCCAAACAAAGGTAAGAAGTAAACAGAAGCAGTAAACACTGACCACTAGCAAGAAGCCACCGACCACTAACAATTACCAATCACCAGCATGCTCAGCCTTTTGCCTAACCCAGGTTTCGCCATTCCAGTGCTTCATCTGGAGCATGGCAATAAAACCTCAGTACGAATATGTCCTGAAGCTATCAATACGAACGTTGGTGACTATGGTTTGGGGAGTATGTGTTCATTTTCAAGTGTGTTCAAAAGGCTCATATGCACTATTTGAGGTTTACATTCTCTATGTTGGGAATTTTCCTATATAAAGTATGTATATATATTTTGTCATTGTGCAGCATGTACAGTTTCAGCAGTATTTTACTCACCTATCTCCAGTTCTAATGCAGCATTACCAGCAAGCGATTACCTCTAGAGATGAGTGAACCCAAGGTCTGTATCGGACAGTTAGTGTCCAGTGTTAAACACTGAACATGGGGAAGTCAATTGCAATGTTCAGATTTCTGGGGGAAGAGAGAGACAGAGAGACAGTTCGGGTCTGTATTATTTTGAATGGGGTTCGGGTTCAAGTTTCAGTTCTGATACCCGAACCGAACGTTGAACTAAAGTTCGGGTCGTGTACCAGAACCCAAACTTCCACGGGTTCACTCATCTCTAATTACCTCTCCTGTTGACCTGTTGATGTCTGCATCAGATAGCTGAACACTTAGACATTTCTCCTTTTACTCTGTCCATTTGCATGGCTCTTCGATTTCTCTTTTTCGGCCCTGGCTCTCTTGCTTTGACTGTGCGGTAGCGTCAGGATACCTGGCCTGGCAGTCTTATTATAGGAGAAACATCTTGCCACGCTTTGTCTGATGGTATAGACAATTATTTTCCTAATTCTTCATACTGATTTTGACTATTGTGTTTGATCCCAATTTTTAGTTCTACCGTGGCCTCCAGATTATCTACCTGGTTCCGGTACTTATACACCTGGCTCTGACCCTCAGCTATATTCCTGACTACGTTCTCATCTTTTCCTCTACCCTGTCATGTTCTGAAGAATCTTGGCTATGTACCTGACTACGCTTCTGATCAATCAGCACTATGGCTCCTAATCCATTGGGATGATCCTGAAGTACGGTCTACAACTTATTGCAAGGAATAACACCTTCTGGGTGTAGGACGTACATATATGTCCTAAGTTGGGTGTGGCTGTAAGGATTAGAGTCAGGAGGGCTCTGATGACAACGGCATAAAGTTGGCCTGGTACTGGTTAGGAGTCCGTTTTGGGCAGCCGGGAGACACAATTGCCTCCATCTTTGTACTGTGGCTTGAAATATTGACATTTTGCAGTATATAGTAAATTGTGATTAAACATAAGGGTAAACATCTATAGGATGACTAAAACAAATATTTGAAATGTAATTAAAAAAATAAAGAATAATAAAAACATTAACATTTTGATAACACCCTTCCACTTTTTTCGATCCAACAATAAAGGAATTAAAAAATAAACATATTTGATATGTAAAAGTCTGTATGAAAATAAAAAAATATTCAACTTATAACGCGAACGGTGTAAAAAAAAATAAAAAAATCGAAACGCTAGAATTGCGTTTTTTCGATCACAGCGCCTCACACAGCACATACAATAAAAAGCTATTAAAATGTGATATATATAAACCAAAATTCTACCAATAAAAAAGTAAAATCGCCACGCAAAAAACAAGCCCTCACACAGCTCCACTCACGGAAAAATAAAAAAAGATACGGGTCTCCAAAAAAATGGCGACACAATCCAAATTACTTTTTTTTACGAGGTTCTGAAATTTTTTGAACTGCTAAAAATAAAAAATAAAAACTATACAATTTTGGTGTTGCCATAATCGTACTGACCCGTAGAATCCTATTACCAGCTAGCTGTGTTCCTCTTTGTATTATAACCACCAAGCTGTGTGCTTCCTTATAGTGTAACCACCAAGTCCTATGACTTCTCAAAGTGTAAGTGCAAAACTGTGTGCTTCCTTTTATTGTAACCACCAAGATATATGCCGAAAAAACAGTGAGTTTCTGAGTCCATATCACCACATTGGTGATCTATAATTATTATGTTCCATTAGGAATGGACAGGAATTCTTAAACAAACTGTGGGGTCAGTTTTATGAAAAATAGTAATTTTTATTAGGCACGATATAAATATACAACATAGAAATAAATCATATAGAAGTTTAAGATGAGAAAAAGAAGAGGACTGAAATGACATTATATATAGAAAAAGTCCATTACAGTAAAAATATTACAGAGACACACTAGATCCCATGCATATAATTGCTAGTAATTAATTTGGTAAATCGCCACAAAGGGTTTGCACACATTCCGTTATTATTTTTCTATGTCCCAATAAGAGCTCAAGAGCAATATATAATATAGGAATAGTCTTATATCATAAAGAAGATGTCAGGGGTCCATATGCTAGCCTCAAATATCTATAACAGTAAAAGAGTTTCAGAGGCATACTGAATCCCATATATATAGGTAGGACTTCCTAGTACTCATATAGAGCTGTGGGGCATCTGGTAGTTGATCTTGTAGATCGCCACAAGAAAATAGTATACAGCCTGATTCTGTCTCTCAGTGTCATAAATCAGACTCAGAGACAGTAAAGACAATACGTGGTGTAACAAATACCTTGTGTCATGGTGTGCGGTTGTTAAAGGTATGCTAGGGGTCCGTGCGCTAGCCTCAATGCCTATGTGTAGTGTAACCACCAAGCTGTGTGCATCCTTGCAGTGTAACTACCAAGCCCTGAGACTTCTCGTAATGTATCTACCAAGCTGTGTGCCTCCTTGTAGTGTAATCACCAAACCCTGTGACTTCTCATAGTTTAACTACCAAGCTGTGTGCTTCCTTTTGGAGTAACAACCAAGATATGTGCCTCCTTGTAGTGTAACTACCAAGCCCTGAGACTTTGCGCAGTGTAACTATCAAGCTGTGTGCCACTTTGTAGTGTAACTGACTCACCCCCTGGGCCTGTGTTGTGCAGGGGATACCTGGAACCGGGCCTCTGGTGGGATGTAGTCTCCGTGGCGCTGACTCGGTCCGTGCCCAGGGTGGTCAATTCAGTGGCAGTCTTAGTGTAATAACAAATGTCCGACTACGCCACCCGTGGATTGCGGTCAGTGGGGACCGCCGCTGCGCTGCAGTCCGCTGAGGCTGATGTTGTAAGCGCAGCCAAGTATGGGATAACTCCCCACGGGAGGAGTATAGCCTCAGGGCAGCTAGTATGGATGATGGGAGTGATGGTGTGAGCGTCCCAGTACTGATGGTGCGGCGATGAAACACAGAGACGTGGGGTTGCAGTTTCCAATGCTTTACTCACAGTTGTTATTCGTGTCAATCCTGCAGGAGATGACTGCCCAAGCCGTGCTGCGTCCACCAGGCAGGGGACTCGACCAACTCCCAGGCAATTCCAGAGCGTGGCACAGGGCTCCTTTCTCTTCCCTTCTCTGGCCGTCCTCACCAGTGACCCACCTTTGTCCAGCTTCCTTGGGCCTTCTATTGGCGAAACCTATCTCCGGTTTCCCTGACCCTACGTGGTATGCTTTCCTGGTGGATGTAGTGAGGGGTCGCACCAAGATGTGGTCACAACCTCCGGTCTTTGGCTGAGGAATCTGTTGCCTCCACCAATTTGGGTCCCGGTACCCTGCTCTGCCAACCCTTCACCCGCAATCTCCTGGGCCTTTGGGGTTCCTTCTGCCTTCGTGTCTCTGGGCCTTTCTCTGTGTTCCAGTTCCTTGTTTCCTTTCTCACTTCCTTTGCTGTTCCTTCTCCTCTCTCTCTCTCTCAGGCCCCAGCCTCCTGACAAGGCCTGCCTGGGGAGCAGAGCCCATGCAGCAGCTCTGCTCCCTGTCACTTCTCCTCAGACTGCACTCCTCTCTGAACTCACTCCCCGGACTGAACACTGTTCTAAGATGGTGCCCACCTTTTATACCTCCCTTATGTGTGAGCCCAAGTGACTAGCTACCAATGGGCTCCTACCTATGCCCAGAAACCCTCCCCTATCTGCTCCTACACCACTGGGTTTTCCTCCCCCTCCCCACTCCAGCCAGGGACAGAAGCTGTCGTGCCTGCACTTCTGTGGGAGCACCGTTGAGCTGTCCCTCGGAAATTGGGTGTGTGTGGTGCATGCAGCCTAACGAGTCCTGGTCCACACTCCATCCTTACCTGGGAGTGGAATATCACACCTCTGGTTTGAGGTGCAATACCCCTGTAGCAGCCGAACCCTCGGGGTGCTACATAACCACCAAACCCTGTGACTTCTTATAGTGTAACTTCCAAGCTGTGTGTTTGATTTTGGAGTAACAGCCAAGATATGTGCCTCCTTTCCTGTGTATGGACTGTCCCAGTAGTATAACCATCATATGTATAGCCTATTAACATTACCGTGTAACTGCCAAGCACAGTGCCGTAACCATCAAGAATTTTGCCTAAATACTATTGTGTAACAATTAACCTTGTGCGCACCTTAAAAGACTATATTTTTATGTTAGTGCCTGCATGATTCAGAATAAGGCTGTTTCAAGTTAACCCTGCCATGTCACAGTATCTGAAACTGCTCTATCCTCAAGCAATGTTTGAGGTCAAATGACCACACGCAAGTTGTGACCAACTTAAATCTCCACCTTGTTAAGGTTGATGCAGACTTAAAGCAATGGCAGGTAAGACCCGCTGTTATTTGTACCACATTATGAATCATGAAAGTTTTAGAAAATTTTAATAAATGACTCCACATGGCACTGATGCTCCACCACTTTTCCAAAGTAGTTTCTGGTGACAAAGGTTTCATAAACGTGAAGGTTTATTTGGCAGGGCTGCTTTGAAGACCGAGTCCAGCCCTGCCTGGTACCCAGTCAGAGAGAACCGATAACTGTTAGAACCCTCCTGTTTGTTTTTTCTATCTTGTGGTTTGCGGTCACGTGACCATCTGCCTTTATATTCCAGCTCCGCCCTTCTGGCTGTGCTGGACTGCAATGTTTTACTGTTTCTCTAGCCTGGTGCTTCTGTGCCTTTCTCTGTCAAGTTTGCTTGGTCCTTTGGGACCTCTAGTACTTTTTGTCAGTTTGTCTTTTTGTGTTCTGCAACAACTTCTGTTTAGGAGGTGTCCCATTTTTGTCCCAGTCCTTAGTTCTTTTAGGGACCCCTCCCTTAATTCTATAAGTCTTCGTTCAGACTAGCCGAGGACTAAGGTGGGTCTGTTCACTAGGAACAGGCAGCCCACTACATCGTAGGGCTTCAGCTTAGTCTTACTGTAGGGACAGCTTTCCCCTATCTTTCCTTAGTACATGTTGCAGATCATAACAGTAAGTCCAGCCCAAAAAACTAAAAGGAAAGAAATTCGGGGATCAGTATGGTTTCCATCCAGGATTTGGCTCAACGCCTGCAGGGATTGTCTCTGGAGGTGGCCGAGCTTCAGCAACACGTGAGTAGCTGTCCTGGAGCGCATTTTGTGGAACCCAAGGTAGGACTGCCAAATGTTTTTTATGGTAAACAGCAAGATTTTTTTTCCTTTAAAAATGCTTGTTTGTTATATTTTTGTTTGAGACCAAGGTCCTCTGGGAATGAATCACAGCGCATTGTTTTTTTATGTCACTTTTGCGCAATGAACCACAGGGGTGGGCTTTTTCTCTCCAGCCTAATGATCCGTGTTTAAGGTCTGTTGAAGAATTTTTTTCTGCTATGGGGCTATTATATGACGATCCTGATCGAATCTCATCTGCTGAATCAGAACTTAGACGTTTGAATCAGGGGTCAGATGATGTTGAAAATGATTGCACACACTTCAGGAGATGGGCTTCAGAAGTTAAGTAGAATGATCCGGCGCTGAGATATTTATTTCTTGCTGGTCTGAGTGAAAGGGTTAAGGATTTGCTAATTGCATTCCCTGCACCTGAGACTCTGCAGAAAGCTATGCAGTTAGCTGTTCGTATAGACAGGAGACTGAGGTGCAGGCTCAATGATGTAAAGACTCCTGTAATGGCTGTTCCTAGTCCCCATAAAATCTGCTCTGATGGCGGAGAACCGATGGAGGTTGGGGCAATGTCACTCCACTCTCAGGAAAGAGACCGGAGATTCACCTAGGGATTGTGTCTTTATTGTGGTAAAGCTGACCATTTGATTAAGTATTGTGAGCGTCGTTTAAGTAAAGAAAAAAAAAGGTCAGTTACGCCCGTATAGCTTGTTTACGCTCTGCAGGAGTGTTTCTTTCTGGGAGTACTACTCTGCAGGGAGATTTGATTGAATTTCAGGTATTTGTGGATTGTGGTTCAACACTTAATGTGATTGATAAAGGGTTTTTGGAAAACCTTAAATTGAAATCCAAACCTTTGTCATCACCTATTTCTGTGGTTGCAATTGATAACACTCCTTTGAAATGTATTACTCACAAGACTGCTGCATTTCCCCTCACTATCAATGGAGTTCACCAAGAAATTTTGGACTTGGTTGTTTTGGATAATTTGCCCTCTCCAGTTGTTCTAGGATTGCCTTGGTTACGACTGCACAATCCTTTATTTGACTGGTCTACTAATGTGATTAAGTCTTGGAGTCCGAAGTGCTATGATAAATGTTGCAATGGTCGCATTGCGGCTGTGGAAAAAGGGGAATTACCAATACCTATTCAAGATTTTTAGAGGGTTTTTTCGGAGGAGGAGTCGCAAGTTTTATCTCCTCATAGAGATTATGATTGCGCCATTGAGTTTGGTCCGGGTGCTACTCTTCCTAAAAGTCGCTTGTTTAATCTGACTATCCCTGAAAGAAAGGCCTTGGAGGAGTACATACAGACTAGTCTGGCTGCTGGTCACATTAGACCTTCAAAGTCGCCTGTGGCAGTTGGATTCTTCTTTGTTAAAAAAAAGGACGGCGTTTTACGTCAATGTCTGGATTTTCGTGAAATTAATAAGATTACCGTACGCAATTCCTACCCATTGCCGTTAATTCCTGACTTGTTTAACCAGTTAGTGGGAGCCAAGTGGTTCCCCAAAATTGATCTCCAGGGGGCATACAATTTGTTACGAGTGAAGGAGGGTGATGAATGGAAAACTGCTTTTAACACTCCGGTAGGTCATTTTGAGAATCTGGTGATGCCTTTTGGTCTTACCAATGCACCTGCATTTTACAGAACCTTATTAATGACATCCTGAGACCTTTGATTGGTAAGAATGTGGTTGTGTATTTGGATGACATTTTGATTTATTCACCAGATCTAGAGTCCCATTGGCAGAGTGTACATGAAGTTTTGCAGTTATTGAGTGATAATTCACTCTTTGCTAAGCTGGAGAAATGTGAATTCGCTGTGCAGAAAATTAGTTTTTTGGCTACATTGTCTCCACGAGGGCTTTGAGATGGACCCTGTGAATGTTCAGGCTGTGCAGGAATGGCCTAGGCCTATTGGTTTGAAATCTATACAGAGATTTTTGGGTTTGGCCAATTATTACAGGAAATTCATTAAGAATTTTTCTGTAATTGTTAAACCTCTAACCGATCTCACCAGTAAAGGTGCGAATATGGCCCAGTGGACTACTGAGGCCATTGAAGCGTTTGAGTATCTCAAAGAGAGGTTCAGTTCTGCCCCTATCCTTATGCAGCCTGATGAGACCAAGCCTTTTTTGGTCGAGGTCGATGCTTCATCGGTGGGGGTCGGAGCAGTTTTGTCTCAGGAATACAAGGGTGGAGTACATCCTTGTGCATTCTTTTCGAAAAAAATTTCGGAAACCGAACTGAATTATGATGTTGGAAATCGGGAGTTGCTGGCTATTAAACTTGCGTTTGAACATTGGCGTCATTTTTTGGAAGGAGCTAGATTTCTTATTCAGGTTTTCACAGATCATAAGAATTTGATCTATCTGGATGCAGCCAAGCGCTTGAATGCCCGTTAAGCTAGGTGGGCACTTTTTTTTCTCAGTTTCATTTTTCTGTTACCTATATCCCTGGTACTAAGAATGTTAAAGCCGATGCTTTATCTCGCAGCTTCTCTCCTATGGTCGGTGCCGAGGAGGAGGAGAGCATTTTACAGAAAGGAGTTGTGGTGGCGGCCTTGGACTCAGTTTTGGAGGATGGGATTCTGAAAGCTCAAGATGATGCTCCATCTAACACTCCCCATGGGAGGTTGTTCGTGCCTAGAGCCTTTAGGAGAGATTTGTTTGTGGAGTGTCATGAGTCTCGGTTGGCAGGTCATCCAGGAATTTCGGAGACTAAGAGACTTATCAGTCGCAATTTTTGGTGGCCTGGATGGCAGAAGGAAGTCATCAAGTGGGTGCGTCAGTGTACTGTGTGTGCTAGGTCAAAGGCTTCACATACTCCTGCTGCGGGGTTGCTTTGCCCTCTGGAGGTTCCTAGTGCGCCTTGGACGCATCTCACTGTGGATTTTATTACTGATCTTCCTGTGTCCAAGGGTTTTACTGTCATCTGGGTGGTCGTGGACCGTTTTAGTTAGATGTGTCATTTGGTTCCATTCATTAAGTTGCCCTGCGCCAAGACACTCGCTAAGGCGTTTGTTAAGGATATTGTCAAGCTCCATGGCGTTCCCACGGATATTGCTTCTGATAGAGGACCTCAGTTTGTGGCTCGCTTTTGGCATGCTTTTTGTGACAGGTTGGGAGTCCATTTGTCATTTTCGTCTGGCTATCATCCTGAGTCTAATGGACAGACTGAAAGAAAGAACCAGGATGTTGAACAGTTTTTGCATTGTTTTGTGGCGGACAATCAAGAGGTGTGGTCTGAGTTTCTGCCTCTCGCAGAATTTGCTCTTAACAATCATATATCCTCCTGTGCTAGGTGTTCTCCTTTCTTTTGTTGTACTGGGAGACATCCGTCTTTTGATTCGTTCTCCAAATTGGGGTCGGCGGTGCCGGAGGAGGAGAATTTTTCCGGTGATTTGGAGAGAGTTTGGACTAATGTACATTGTAACCTTCAAGAGGCCAACAAGAAGTCCAAGAAGTATTTTGACAGGAAATGTAAAGAGGTTTTGTTTACTGTGGGTGACATGGTTTGGTTGTCCTCAAAGTACCTGCAGTTGAGGATTCCCTCTAAAAAACTGGGTCCTAAGTTTGTGGGTCCATTTAAAGTGCTTCAGGTTGTTAACCCGTCTGCTGTTAGGTTGGCTGTCCCTACTTCCTGGAAGATTAATTCTGTGTTTCATGTTTCCTTGTTGAAAAAGGCTGATGTATCTAATAGGGATGCCACTGTCACAGTTCCTCCTGTGGTGGAAGACGGCGAATATGAAATTTCTCGTATCTTGAATTCTAGATGGCATAGAGGGAGATTACAGTATCTTGTCTCCTGGAAGGGTTTCAGTCCCGAAGATAACTCCTGGGTAAGGACGGATGATGTCTCTGCTCCTAGGCTTGTTAAAACTTTCCACAGGAGGTTTCCGAATAAGCCTGGGCCTGGAGGATCCGGAGGATCCTCATAAAAGAGGAGGTACTGTTAGAACCCTCCTGTTTGTTTTTTCTATCTTGTGGTTTGCGGTCACGTGACCATCTGCCTTTATATTCCAGCTCCACCCTTCTGGCTGTGCTGGACTGCAGTGTTTTACTGTTTCTCTAGCCTGGTGCTTCTGTGACTTTCTCTGTCAAGTTCGCTTGGTCCTCTGGGACCTTTAGTACTTTTTGTCAGTTTGTCTTTTTGTGTTCTGCAACAACTTCTGTTTAGGAGGTGTCCCATTTTTGTCCCAGTCCTTAGTTCTTTTAGGGACCCCTCCCTTAATTCTATAGGTCTTCGCTCAGACTTGCTGAGGACTAAGGCGGGTCTGTTCACTAGGAACAGGCAGCCCGCTACATCGTAGGGATTCAGCTTAGTCTTACTGTAGGGACAGCTCTCCCCATCTTTCCTTAGTACATGTTGCAGATCATAACAATAACAATAGATAAGGTTGTAGCAGAGGTTCCCCATGACAACACAAATGATGACCTAACAGCGTTTTTTAACTATGGCGAGGAATATAAACTCTGCAGAGGTCTCCACTGCAGTATGGGTCTCCCCAAGAGGTCACTCTATACCACAGCCTGCCTCGACTAAACCACATGCAGCAGGGATGAAGGATTTATCCAAGCCTCAAAGGGTCATAGTGACCATTATCCTACTGTCTGACATCCTAAGCTCAGAGTCTACTTTACTGTAACAGTCTCTCAAGAATCCTGTGAGGACATGTGTCCTGGGTATTCACAATGAGGTGTCAACTGCTGTGTTCCCCCGCAGCATGTCCCACACGGTCAGTGCTGACCTCTATAAAGTGCCATTATCCACCATATTGTATAACCCCTTTTCCTTCCCTTCTCCTACTTCCATGTCTATGGCACACCACTGAACACTATAGCCTTTACTGGTGTCAGCTTCTGTCTAAGGCTACATTCACACGTTGAGTATTTGCTCAATATTTCACTTCAGGATTTGTAAGCCAAAATAAGGAGTGGGTGAAAAATGCAGAAATGGTGCATGTGTTTCTATTATATTTTTCCTCTGACTGTTCCCCTCCTGGTTGTGGCTTACAAATACGGATATAAAATACTGACCAAATACTGAACATGTGAACGTGGCCTAAGTCTCATGCTGGCACTGGGCACCCATGCTAGTATTCTCCCCGTAATGCTGCCTGTGTTCGACGCTGCTTTACTCAAAGGCTCCCCGAACAAACCAATAAAAGCAGAGAGTGGACAAAACAGGTGCACGTCAGACATAAGAGGGAGAAAGAAGATAGACAAAAAACACCCTCTATTATAGGTTAAATCCAGTAAGAAAGGTAAGGCATAAGCTTTACAGAGAGAGTGCAAATTTGAGTGCATTTTTGTGTGCAAAATGTGACATTTAGTTCTTGACCTATTAATTGTATATAGGAAGCACTGTGTGCGGCTTACATGATAAGGGGAGTGTCTTTACAGGGCGCGTATGCTCAACTGTAAAGGGGCGGGGTCTAACATGCGCTGGCGTGTACCAAAATTTTTCTCTAAAGTACATCAACCAAAAGGTGGTGCTAACATGCTAAATCTATCATCAAGTGTTACGGGTCTGGGTGGTGGAACCTCTGTGCTTCGGTGCAAGGAGGGACCAGAGGAGCGTGACTAAGTGCCTACTCGGCCTGACCAAGGTCGCACGGCGGCTCAATCGACTCCGTGAATCAGGGAGGGACCGAGCAGGGGGACCAGGTGCCATTCTGGGACCGACGTTGTGTGAGAGCAGATGACGCCCACGGACCAGATGGCAGGAACTGACCGGTACAGAGAATGAGAACGGCAGGCAGGCTGACGGGTGGTCCGGGTAGATAAGCAGGCAGGTACAGCTGATAGCCAGACAGGTGCTCCGGTTAGGCGAGCTGGTGGCCACGACAGGTAACAGGTAGGTGCTCCAGGTAGGCTGGCTGGCGGGCACGACAGGTAACTGACAGGTGCTCCAGGTAGGCAGGCTGGCGGGAACTACAGGTAACAGACAGGTGCTTCCAGGTAAGCAGGCTGGAAGGCACGGCAAGTAACTGGCAGGTGCTTCCAGGTAAGCAGGCTGGCGGGCAGAACTATATAAAGGCTGGCGGGCTGGACTGTAGACAGACTGGCGAGCAGGACTGACAGGCAGCGGGACCTGAGGGCTGAAGCAAGTGTTAGCACACAGAACAACAATCTTGCACAGGCACCTCCATATTGGAGGAGGTGCCTAATATAGAGGAAGCCCTCCGGCCATTGGCCGGGGACTCTATAGGGCGGCGCGTGCGGCCCCTTTAAGAGGGAGGGAGCGCGCGCACCCTAAGCACAGGGCCCGGGAAGCTGCGTGCAGAGCGTGTCACAGCAGCAGGGGAGCGGGAGGATGCCCAACCTGGACCGCGGCGGTGAGGGGAACGGCGTCTCTACCTAGCTGGAAGCAGAGACGCCGATGCTACATCAAGCATGACCACCATGCCGCATGTAGTGCATTTTAAGACTTTCTGGTCAAAGTTTTCACTTTCTAAGAAATAGGATTAGTAAATCTGCCACAAGTTGTTTTTTTGATTAGATTTTTAGACCGATGTTAAGCAACTCGATAGTTAAAGAGGTCAAGATCCATCTGTAAGATAATACTCACTATATCTTGATATTTTCACATAAAGTTTAAGATTGTGATGAGTCTTCCAGGATGGATGGAGCAGGGTTGTCAGACACTACAACACTAGGATTGCACATGAACTGCGCTGACTTCTGTTGTTATGGAAACGCTTAGGTGGATCTGAAAGATTCTTGTTCCCAATGTTGAACTAAATAAAGAAAAAAGCATGGGAGGCTGATGGCCCTTATCTTATGCTGAGAAGCTAATGTGTATCCACCAGCTAGCAATCCTTTAACCTGCCATTTGCTGGAACAGAAATACTCATTGGTTAATATTTTTCCTAGTACAAGTCATTCTTGGTCTAGACAGAAACATTTCTCTTACAGAGCTACTGTAGTCATGATTGAAATTAACAGAAAAATGCAGAACTTTTAATACTGCCCGTATGTAAAAAAATAAAAATACGATATTAATTCTCCTGTGTAAAAGAATATAATACTGCTCCTAAGTACAAGACTATAACTACTATAATACTGCCCCTATGTACAAGAATATAACTACTATAATACTGCTCCTATGTACAAGAATATAACTACTATAATACTGTCCCTGTGTACAAGAATATAACTACTATAATACTGCCCCTATGTACAAGAATATAACTACTATAATACTGCTCCTATGTACAGGAATATAACTACTATAATACTGTCCCTGTGTACAAGAATATAACTACTATAATACTGCCCCTATGTACAAGAATATAACTACTATAATACTGTCCCTATGTACAAGAATATAACTACTATAATACTGCCCCTATGTACAAGAATATAACTACTATAATACTGCTCCTATGTACAGGAATATAACTACTATCATACTGCTCCTATGTACAAGAATATAACTACTATAATACTGTCCCCTATGTACAAGAATATAACTACTATAATACTGCTCCTACGTATAAGAATATAACTACTATAATACTGCCCATATGTACAAGGATATAACTACTATAATACTGCCCCTATGTACAAGAATATAACTACTATAATACTGCCCCTATGTACAAGAATATAACTACTATAATACTGCCTCCTATGTACAAGTGTTACATACCTGGCGGCGTCCTTGCATAGTGGTCCATCTCCCACTGTGCAAGAGCGCGTACTTGATTTCCACTCTGGCTTCTTTCCATACTGTCTGCTTTGCTCTGCTCTGGCTGCTTAAGGCGACACCCGCCGAACTTCCTGTTTCTTGTAGCTGCTGCAGACACACCCCTAATGCGTCCTCAGCCTATTGCTTTCTGTCACTGGGTATTTAAACCAGCTTCACCTGGAAGTTAGTGCCTGAGCATCTTGTTCCTTCAGAGGGCTTCTTGCCTCTCTAGTGCCAGGTCCTGTCTTAGCTATCTCCTAGCCTGTTGTCTGTTTGCCTTCCTGGAGGCTGTATTTCCAGTCCTGTCTGAACTCGCTCTTTGCCTGTTCGTTTCTGCCTCTGGGGCCGTATTCCCAGGCTCGTTCCTGTATTTTGCTTCAGTAAAGTTCCTGTCTGAACTGTCTCCTAGCTTCCTACCTGTTTTGTCTTTATGTCCGTTTGTTCCCTTTTTCTGCAGTGTCTGAACCAGCTCTTGGCTTTACCTAGGCTCGTTCCTGCATTTTGTTGCAGTAACTGTTCTTGTCTGAACTGTCTCCTAGCTTCTTACCTGTTTTGTCTTTATGTCCATTTGCTCCCTTTTTCTGCAGTGTCTGAACCAGCACTTGGCTTTACCTAGGCTCGTTCCTGCATTTTGTTGCAGTAACTGTTCTTGTCTGAACTGTCTCCTAGTTTCTTACCTGTTTTGTCTATATGTCCGTTTGCTCCCTTTTTCTGTAGAGTCTGAACCTGCACCTAACTTCTTCTCGTTGTCATTGTACTTCCGTTTGTGAGTTGGAGTCCTTTCGCTACTTCTTTGCAAGTACCTTGTGTGTATCTGGTTCTGCTTTTCTTTTCCAGTCTGTTCCGTGTGAAATGAGCCCTGTCCCTTTTGCTTTGTCTTTGTTTACCGCTTCGGCGATTTATCTCTGTCCTGTCTTACTTACCGCTTCGGTGGTTCCTGCCCGCTCAGCCTTGTCCACCACACTTGCGGTTTCGCTCTGCTCAGCCTTGTCCACCGCGTCTGCGGTTTCGCTCTGCTCAGCCTTGTCCACCGCGTCTGCGGTTTCGCTCTGCTCAGCCTTGTCCTCCACATCTGCGTTTTCGCTCTGCTCAGCCTTGTCCACCGCATCTGCGGTTTCGCTCTGCTCAGCCTTGTCTACCGCGTCTGCGGTTTCGCTCTGCTCAGCCCTGTCCACCGCGTCTGCGGTTTCGCTCTGCTCAGCCCTGTCCACCGCGTCTGCGGTTTCGCTCTGCTCAGCCCTGTCCACCGCGTCTGCAGTTTTGCTCTGCTCAGCCCTGTCCACCGCGTCTGCGGTTTTGCTTTGCTCAGCCTTGTCCACCGCGTCTGCGGGTTTGCCCTGCTCAGCCCTGTCCACCGCGTCTACGGTTTTGCTCTGCTCAGCCTTGTCCACCGCGTCTGCGGTTTTGCTCTGCTCAGCCTTGTCCACCGCGTCTGCGGTTTTGCTCTGCTCAGCCTTGTCCACCGCGTCTGCGGTTTTGCTCTGCTCAGCTTTGTCCACCGCGTCTGCGGTTTTGCTCTGCTCAGCCTTGTCCACCGCGTCTGCGGTTTTGCTCTGCTCAGCCTTGTCCACCGCGTCTGCGGTTTCGCTCTGCTTAGCCTTGTCCACCGCGTCTGCGGTTTCGCTCTGCTCAGCCTTGTCTACCGCGTCTGTGGTTTCGCTCTGCTCAGCCTTGTCTACCGCGTCTGCGGTTTCGCTCAGCTCAGCCTTGTCTACCGCATCTGCGGTTTTGCTCTGCTCAGCCTTGTCTACCGCGCCTGCGGTTTCGCTCTGCTCAGCCTTGTCTACCGCGTCTGCGATTTCGCTCTGCTCAGCCTTGCCTACCGCGTCTGCGGTTTCGCTCTGCTCAGCCTTGTCTACCGCGTCTGCGGTTTCTCTCTGCTCAGCCTTGTCTACCGCGTCTGCGGTTTCGCTCTGCTCAGCCTTGTCCACCGCGTCTGCGGTTTCGCTCTGCTCAGCCTTGTATACCGCGTCTGCGGTTTCGCTCTGCTCAGCCTTGTCTACCGCGTCTGCGGTTTCGCTCTGCTCAGCCTTGTCTACCGCGTCTGCGGTTTCGCTCTGCCCAGCCTTGTCTACCGAGTCTGCGGTTTCGCTCTGCTCAGCTTTGTCTACAGAGTCTGCGGTTTCGCTCTGCTCAACCTTGTCTACCGCGTCTGCGGTTTCGCGCTGCTCAGCTTTGTCTACCGCGCCTGCGGTTTCGCTCTGCTCAGCCTTGTCTACCGCGTCTGCGGTTTTGCTCTGCTCAGCCTTGTCTACCGCATCTGCGGTTTTGCTCTGCTCAGCCTTGTCTACCGCGCCTGCGGTTTCGCTCTGCTCAGCCTTGTCCACCGCGTCTGCGGTTTTGCTCTGCTCAGCCTTGTCCACCGCGTCTGCGGTTTCGCTCTGCTCAGCCTTGTCTACCGCGTCTGCGGTTTCGCTCTGCTCAGCCTTGTCTACCGCGTCTGTGGTTTCGCTCTGCCCAGCCTTGTCTACCGAGTCTGCGGTTTCGCTCTGCTCAGCTTTGTCTACAGAGTCTGCGGTTTCGCTCTGCTCAGCCTTGTCTACCGCGTCTGCGGTTTCGCGCTGCTCAGCTTTGTCTACCGCGCCTGCGGTATCGCTCTGCTCAGCCTTGTCTACCGCGTCTGCGGTTTTGCTCTGCTCAGCCTTGTCTACCGCATCTGCGGTTTTGCTCTGCTCAGCCTTGTCTACCGCGCCTGCGGTTTCGCTCTGCTCAGCCTTGTCCACCGCGTCTGCGGTTTCGCTCTGCTCAGCCTTGTCCACCGCGTCTGCGGTTTCGCTCTGCTCAGCCTTGTCCACCGCGTCTGCGGTTTCGCTCTGCTCAGCCTTGTCTACCGCGTCTGCGGTTTCGCTCAGCTCAGACTTGTCTACCGCGTCTGCAGTTTCGCTCAGCTCAGACTTGTCTACCGCGTCTGCGGTTTCGCTCTGCTCAGCCTTGTCTACCGCGTCTGGGATTTCGCTCTGCTCAGCCTTGTCTACCGCGTCTGCGGTTTCGCTCTGCTCAGCCTTGTCTACCGCGTCTGCGGTTTCGCTCGGCTCAGCCTTGTCTACCGCGTCTGCGGTTTTGCTCTGCTCATCCTTGTCTACCGCACTTGCGGTTTCGCTTTGCTCTGCTTGATTACCGCATCTGCAGCTCTGAACCCGTCTCCAAGTCGGTACTGGACCCTACCCAGCCTGCGCTCTAGCCTGCCTGTTCCTGTATTCCCCGGTGTGGGTCAACAGCCGTGTCCGGGGTCTGACCTGGAGTGGCACCTGGTCCCTCTACTCGGTTCCTCCCTGGTGCACTGGCGTCGTATGCCGTCGTGCGACCTTGGTCGGATCGGGCAGATACTTAGTTACGCCCCTCCAGGCACTCTCCGATTCATGGCACAGTGGAATCACTATTCACGCACACGCCAGTCAGTCTGGGCGCGTGCATTACAGCATGCTCAGGCCATGGTTCCCGTTGAGCCCCACGGCCTTCGCTCTCTGAGACGTTTTCCAGCGAATACGTGCATCTAGAAGAAATTTTTTTTTTGCTACAAGCTGAGTTCCAGACGAATTACGCACCCGTCCAGATGGAGCTTTCTGCACCCCTTCCTGCGGATCCGCCACGGTACTATGGGGATCCAAGACAGAGTCGTGTATTTGTGGAGCAATGCATGCTACACTTCAAGTTCTACCCTCTTTATTTTCCCACCGATCGGGTTAAGGTGGGATTCATGATGTCTTACCTAGCGGGTGATGCCTTGAAATGGATCACCCCCCTATGGGAAGCACAGGATCCTATCGTCCTGGATCTGCAGGCCTTCCTGGTGGCCTTTCTAATGGTCTTCGATGACCCTAACCCGGAAGCCCCTGATGAAGCTTCACTTCCCAATATCCCGGAGCAGCCCCGATGGGTAATGTGTGTGGGTAGCGCACTAGTCCTCCTGCCCGAAGAGACTACTGCCCACCCAGAATCCACACAGGATGACTACGCTCTCCGGAATACTTCTCCCAACCTCAAGAGGCAGTCCAGATGTGCTAGGCGTAGAGGCAAGCCGTCACGCCAGGGTCTGTCCTCCCAAAGACCTCCTGACCCCAACCTTGAGGTCCCTGCTGAAGCTTCACTTCCCAGTATCCCGGAGCAACCCCGACGGGTAATGTGCGTGGTTAGCGCACCAGTTCTCCTGCCAGAAGAGACTGCTGCCCACCCAGATTCCACACAGGGGGACTTCGTGCACCCGGTATCTGATACTTCACCCACTTTAACCGGTGAGCCTGTCCAAGGGTACTCCAAAGCAGTGATTACCTCCGAGTCTGTGCACCTCTACAACCTGGCGGAGGACCCCCTGTTGCCTCCTGAATCCTCCGGGATACCACTTGATGACAAATGGACAGAGACTTTCCTATACTCTGTACCTGATACCTCGCCCGCTTCGTCCAGTGAGTCCGACCTAGTGTACTCCGAAGCAGAGGTTACCCCCAAGTCTCTACACCCCTCCGACCAGGCGGAGGACCTCCAGTTGTCTCCTGAAACCTTCAGGGTGCTACCTGGTAGCGAATGGTCAGAGACTTTCCTATACTCTGTACCTGATACCTCGCCCGCTTCATCCAGTGAGTCCGACCTAGTGTACTCCGAAGCAGAGGTTACCCCCGAGTCTCTGCACTCTTCCGACCCAGCGGAGAACCTCCTGTTGTTTCCTGAATCCCCCAGGGTACCACCAGATAACAAAGGGACAGTGACTTTTCTACACCTTGTACCTGATACCTCGCCCATTTAATCCTGTGTGCTTGACAAGATGCACCCCGAAGCAGAGGTTACCCCCGAGTCTCTGCACCCCTCCAACCCGGCGGAGGACTTCCAGTTGTCTCCTGAACCCTCTGGGGTGCTACCTGATAATAAGTGGAGAGAGACTTCCTTGTGTGCTGTTCCTGGTACTCCACCCGTTTCGTCTGTTGCTGAGGATGGCTGGATAGGAGGTAGCATCCTAGCTACCCAGATGAGACCAGTTTTGTCTCTTCCTGTGGACAGTAGAAGTTATCTCCTTGAAGAGAAGGATTGGTCCTCAAATTCCCTGCAGAAGATTCTGGCAGGCTTGAAGAAGAGGAGGCGTAAGGGGGGGGGGGTACTGTTACATACCTGGCAGCGTCCTTGCATAGTGGTCCATCTCCCACTGTGCAAGAGCGCGTACTTGATTTCCACTCTGGCTTCTTTCCATACTGTCTGCTTTGCTCTGCTCTGGCTGCTTAGGGCGACGCCCGCCGAACTTCCTGTTTCTTGTAGCTGCTGCAGACACACCCCTAATGCGTCCTCAGCCTATTGCTGTCACTGGATATTTAAACCAGCTTCACCTGGAAGCTAGTGCCTGAGCATCTTGTTCCTTCAGAGGGCTTCTTGCCTCTGTAGTGCCAGGTCCTGTCTGAGCTATCTCCTAGCCTGTTGTCTGTTTGCCTTCCTGGAGGCTGTATTTCCAGGCCTGTCTGAACTCGCTCTTTGCCTGTTCGTTTCTGCCTCTGGGGCCGTATTCCCAGGCTCGTTCCTGTATTTTGCTTCAGTAAAGTTCCTGTCTGAACTGTCTCCTAGCTTCCTACCTGTTTTGTCTTTATGTCCGTTTGTTCCCTTTTTCTGCAGTGTCTGAACCAGCACTTGGCTTTACCTAGGCTCGTTCCTGCATTTTGTTGCAGTAACTGTTCTTGTCTGAACTGTCTCCTAGCTTGTTACCTGTTTTGTCTTTATGTCCGTTTGCTCCCTTTTTCTGCAGTGTCTGAACCAGCACTTGGCTTTACCTAGGCTCGTTCCTGCATTTTGTTGCAGTAACAATGCCTCGTCTCATGCTGCACATAAGACATCTGCATCTCGGGCTGCAATGGGCATAAAAGGGGACAAACTTATGGTGTGGCACCCATGCGCCCCTGACCTCAACCCCATTGAGAACCTCTGGAGCATCATCAAAAGGAGTGTCTATGATGGCGGGAGGCAGTTCACATCTAAGCAACAGCTCTGGGAGGGTATTCTGTCCTCATACAAAACAATTGGAAGCAGAAACCATCCAAAACCTGACAAATTCAATGGACGAGAGAGTTCAGAAGCTCCTTTCGAACAAGCGGTCCTATGTGCAAATGTAACATCACCTAGAATAAAGTTTTGAGTTGAAAACTGTTTGATTTCAGTTTGTAATAACCTGCTAATGCTTATAATTTCAAAAATGACCATTTTTTTGTTCTTTATTCAAATGAAAAGGTTGAAAACTCTGCTTTGCATAATAATTTCAACATGCATTTTGAGTGCAGTTTGAGTTTTTTATTTTTTTAAATATATACTGTTATCATAGGCAGTTTGTACAAAAACCCTCCAATTGTACTCTAATAGTTATTTGACTGGAAAATTACAATGACTGCAATTCATATAGGTAATTTGGGAAAATTGAGAAAATATTATTTGCATAATAATTTGGAACACAGTGTATAGTACTGCCCCTATGTACAAGAATACAACTACTATAATACTGCTCCCTATGTACAAGAATATAACTACTTATAATACTGCTTCTATGCACAAGAATATAACTACTATAATACTGCCCCTATGTACAAGAATATTACTTCTATAATACTGCTCCTATGTACAAGAGAATAACTACTATAATACTGCCCCTATGTAGAAGAATATAACTACTATAATACTGAATCTATGTACAAGAATATAACTACTATAATACTGCTCCTATGTACAAGAATATAACTACCATAATGCTGCTCCTATGTACAGGAGAATAACTACTATAATACTGCTCTCTATGTACAAGAATATATCTACTATAATACTGCCCCTTATGTAAAAGAATATAACTACTATAACACTGCCCCTATGCACAAGAATATAACCACTATAATACTATCCCTACATACAAGAATATAACTACTATAATACTGCCCCTATGTGCAAGAATATAACTACTATAATACTGCCCATATGTACAAGAGAATAACTACTATAATACTGCTCCTTATGTCCAAGAATAAAACTACTATAATGCTGCTCCTATGTGCAAGAATATAACTACTATAATACTGCCCATATGTACAAGAGAATAACTACTATAATACTGCATCCTATGTACAAGAATATAACTACTATAATGCTGCCCCTATGTGCAAGAATATAACTACTATAATACTGCCCCTATGTACAAGAGAACAACTACTATAATACTGCCCCTATTTACAAGAATATAACTACTATAATACTGCCCCCTATGTACAAGACTATAACTACTATAACACTGCTCCCTATGTACAAGAATATAACTACTATAATACTGCCCCCTATGTACAAGAATATAAATACTATAATACTGTCCCTATGTACAAGAATATAACTACTATAATACTGCCCCTGTGTACAAGAATATAACTACTTTAATACTGCCCCCTATTTAGAAGAATATAACTACTATAATACTGCCCCTATTTACAAGAATATAACTACTATAATACTGCCCCAATGTACAAGAATATAACTACTATAATACTGCCCCCTATATACAAGAATATAACTACTATAATACTGCTCCCTATGTACAAGAATATAACTACTATAATACTGCCCCTTATGTACAAGAATATAACTACTATAACACTGCCCCTATGTACAATAATATAACTACTATAATACTGCTCCCTATGTACAAGAATATAAATACTATAATCCTGCTCCTATGTACAAGAATATAACTACTATAATACTGCTCCTATGTACAAGAATATAACTACTATAATACTGCCCCCTATGTACAAGAATATAACTACTATAATACTGCCCCCTATGTACAAGAATATAACTACTATAATACTGCTCCTATGTACAAGAATATAACTACTATAATACTGCCCCCTATCTACAAGAATATAACTACTATAATACTGCCTCCTATGTACAAGAATATAACTACTGTAATACTGCTCCTATGTTCAAGAATATAACTACTATAATAGTGACCCTATGTACAAGAATATAACTACTATAATACTGCCCCTATGTACAAGAATATAGCTACTATAATACTGCCCCTATGTACAAGAATATAACTACTATAATACTGCCTCCTATGTACAAGAATATAACTACTGTAATACTGCTCCTATGTTCAAGAATATAACTACTATAATAGTGACCCTATGTACAAGAATATAACTACTATAATACTGCCCCTATGTACAAGAATATAGCTACTATAATACTGCTCCCTATGTACAAGAATATAACTACTATAATACTGCCCCTATGTACAAGAATATAACTACTATAATACTGCCCCCTATGTACAAGAATATAACTACTATAAAACTGCCTCCTATGTACAAGAATATAACTACTGTAATACTGCCCCTATGCACAAGAGTATAACTACTATAATAATGGCCCTATGTAGAAGAGAAAACTACTATAATACTGCCCCCTATGCACAAGAATATAACTACTATAATAATGGCCCTATGTAGAAGAGAAAACTACTATAATAATGCTCCTTTTGTACAGGAATATAACTACACTGTGTGCAGAATTATTAGGCAAGTTGTATTTTAGAGGATTATTTTTATTATTGATCAACAACTATGTTCTTAATCAACCCAAAAGACTCATAAATATCCAAGCTTAATATTTTTGGAAGTTGGAGTGTTTTTTTTTTAGTTTTGGCTATCTTAGGAGGATATCTGTTTGTGCAGGTAACTATTACTGTGCAGAATTATTAGGCAACTTAATAAAAACCAAATATAATCCCATCTCACTTGTTTATTTTCACCAGGTAAACCAATATCAGTGCACAAAATTTAGAAATAAACATTTCTGACATGCAAAAACAAAAAAAAATAGTGATCAGTATAGCCACCTTTCTTTTTGATGACACTCAACAGCCTCCATCCATAGATTCTGTCAGTTGCTTGATCTGTTTTCCATCAACATTGCGTGCAGCAGCCACCACAGCCTCCCAGACACTGTTCCCAGAAGTGTACTGTTTTCCCTCCCTGTAGATCTCACATTTTATGATGGACCACAGGTTCTCTATGGGGTTCAGATCAGGTGAACAAGGGGGCCATGTCATTATGTTTTCTTCTTTTAGACCTTTACTGGCCAGCCACGCTGTGGAGTAGTTGGATGCATGTGATGGAGCATTGTCCTGCATGAAAATCATGTTTTTCTTGAACGATACCGACTTCTTCCTGTACCACTGCTTGAAGAAGTTGTCTTCCAGAAACTGGCAGTAGGTCTGGGAGTTGAGCTTCACTTCATGCTCAACCCGAAAAGGTCCCACAAGTTCATCTTTGATGATACCAGCCCATACCCGTACCCCACCTCCACCTTGCTGGCGTCTGAGTCGGAGTGGAGCTCTCTGCCCTTTACTGATCCAGCCTCTGGCCCATCCATCTGGCCCATCAAGAGTTACTCTCATTTCATCAGTCCATAAAACCTTTGAAAAATCAGTCTTAAGATATTTCTTGGCCCATTCTTGACGTTTTATCTTATGTTTCTTGTTCATAGGTGGTGGTTTTTCTGCCTTCCTTACCTTGGCCATGTCCCTGAGTATCGCACACCTTGTGCTTTTTGATACTCCAGTAACGTTGCAGCTCAGATATATGGCAAAACTGGTGGCGAATGGCATCTTGGCAGCTTCACGCTTGATTTTCCTCAATTCATGGGCAGTTATTTTGCGAATTTTTTGGCCAACACGCTTCTTGCGACCCTGTTGGCTATTTGCCATGAAACGCTTGATTGTTCAGTGATCACGCTTCAAAAGTTTGGAAATTTTAAGACTGCTGCCTCCCTCTGCAAGACATCGCACAATTTTGGACTTTTCAGAGCCCGTCAGATCTCTCTTCTGACCCATTTTGCCAAAGGAAAGGAAGTTGGCTAATAATTAAGCACACCTTATATAGGGTGTTGATGTCATTAGTCAACACCCCTCCTCATTACAGAGATGCACATCACCAGATTTACTTAATTGGTAGTTGGCTCTCAAGCCTATGCAGCTTGGAGTAGGACAACATGTATAAAAAGTATCATGTGATCAAAATACTCATTTGCCTAATAATTCTGCACGCGGTGTACTATAAGACTGCCCCTTATGTACAAGAAGATATCTACTATAATACTGCCCCTTATGTACAAGAATATAACTACTATAATACTGTCCCTATGTACAGGAATATAACTACTATAGTACTACTCCTATGTACAAGAATATAACTACTATAATACTGCTCCTATGTACAAGAATGTAACTACTATAATACTGCTCCTATGTACAAGAATGTAACTACTATAATACTGCTCCTATGTACAAGAATGTAACTACTATAATACTGCCCCCTATGTACAAGAATATAAGTACTATAATACTGCCCCCTATGTGCAAGAATATAACTACTATAATACTGCTCCCTATGTACAAGAATATAACTACTATAATACTGCTCCTATGTACAAGAATATAACTACTATAATACTGTCCCCTATGTACAAGAATGTAACTACTATAATACTGCCCCCTATGTTCAAGAATGTAACTACTATAATACTGCCCCCTATGTACAAGAATATAACTACTATAATACTGCCCTCCATGTACAAGAATATAACTATTATAATACTGCTCCTATGTGCAAGAATATAACTACTATAATAGTGCTCTTATGTACAAGAATATAACTACTATAATACTGCCTCCTATATACAAGTATATAACTACTATAATACTGCTTCTATATACAAGAATATAACTACTATAATACTACCCCTATGTACAAGAATATAACTACTATAATACTGCTCCTATGTACAAGAATATAACTACTATAATACTGCCCCCTATGTACAAGAAAATAACTACTATAATACTGCTGCCTATGTACAAGAATATAACTGCTATAATACTGCCCCCTATGTACAAGAATATAACTACTTTAATACTGCTTCTATGTACAAGAATATATCTACTATAATACTGTTCCTATATACAAGAATATAAATACTATAATACTGCCCCCTATATACAAGAATATAACTACTATAATACTGCCCCCTATGTACAAGAATATAACTACTATAATACTGCCCTTATGTACAAGAACATAACTACTATAATACTGCTCCTATGTACAAGAACATAACTACTATAATACTGCTCCTATGTACAAGAACATAACTACTATAATACTGCTCCTATGTACAAGAATATAACTACTATAATACTGCTCCTATGTACAAGAATATAACTACTATAATACTGCCCCCTATGTACAAAAATATAACTAGTATAATACTGATCCCTATGTACAAGAATATAACTACTATAATACTGCTCTCTATGTACAAGAATATAACTACTATAATACTGCTCCCTATGTACAAGAATATAACCACTATAATACTGACCCCTATGTGCAGGAATATAACTGCTATAATACTGCTCCTATGTACAAGTATATAACTACTATAATACTGCCCCTTATGTACAAGACTATAACTACTATAATACTACCCCTATGTACAAGAATATAACTACTATAAAACTGCCCCCTATGTGCAAGAATATAACTATCATAATACTGCCCCTATGTACAAGAATGTAACTACTATAATACTGCCCCCTATGTACAAAAATATAACTACTATGATACTGCCCCCTATGTACAAGAATATAACTATTATAATACTGCTCCTATGTACAAGAATATAACTACTATAATAGTGCTCCTATGTACAAGAATATAACTACTATAATACTGCCCCCTATGTACAGGAATATGCCTACTATAATACTGCTCTCTATGTACAAGAATATAACTACTATAATACTGGTCCCTATGTACAAGAATATAACTACTATAATACTGCCCCTTTGTACAAGAACATAACTACTATAATACTGCTCCTATGTACAAGAATATAACTACTATAATACTGCTCCTATGTACAAGAATATAACTACTATAATACTGCCCCCTATGTACAAGAAAATAACTACTATAATACTGCTGCCTATGTACAAGAATATAACTACTATAATACTGCCCCTATGTATAAGAATACAACTACTATAATACTGCCCCTTATGTACAAGAATATAACTACTATAATACTGCTCCTATGTTCAAGAATATAACTACTATAATGTTGCTCCCTCTGTACAAGTATATAACTACTATAATACTGCCCCCTATGTACAAGAATGTAACTACTATAATACTACCCCTATGTACAAGAATATAACTACTGTAATACTGCCCCCTGTGTACAAGAATATAACTATTATAATACTGCTCCTATGTACAAGAATATAACTACTATAATAGTGCTCCTATGTACAAGTATATAACTACTATAATACTGCCCTCTATGTACAAGAATATAACTACTATAATACTGCCCCCTATGTACAAGAATATAACTACTATAATACTGCTCCTATGTACAAGAATATAACTGCTATAATACTGCTCCCTATGTACAAGAATATAACTACTATAATACTGCTCCTATGTGCAAGAATATAACTACTATAATACTGCTCCTATGTACAAGAATATAACTACTATAACACTGCCCCCTAGGTACAAGAATATAACTACTATAATACTGCCCCCTATGTACAAGAATATAAGTACTATAATACTGCTCCTATGTACAAGAATATAACTACTATAATACTGTTCCTATGTACAAGAATATAACTACTATAATACTGCTCCTATGTACAAAAATATAACTACTATAGTAGTGCCCCTATGTACAAGAATATAGCTACTATAATTCTGCTCCTACGTACAAGAATATAACTACTATAATACTGCTCTTATGTACAAGAATATAACTACTATAATACTGCCCCTATGTACAAGAATATAACTACTATAATACAGCTCCTATGTATAAGAATATAACTACTATAATACTGCCCCTATGTATAAGAATATAACTACTATATACTGCCCCTATGTACAAGAATATAACTACTATAATACTGCTCCTACGCACAAAATATAACTGCTATAATACTGCTCCTATGTACAAGAATATAACTACTATAACACTGCCCCCTATGTACAAGAATATAACTACTATAATACTGCCCCCTATCTACAAGAATATAACTACTATAATACTGCTCCTATGTACAAGAATATAACTACTATAATACTGCCCCTATGTACAAGAATATAACTACTATAATACTGCTCCTATGTACAAGAATATAACTACTATAATACTGCCCTTATGTACATGAATATAGCTACTATAATACTGCCCCTATGTACAAGAATATAACTGCTATAATACTGCCCCTATGTTCAAGAATATAACTACTATAATACTGCTCCTATATACAAGAATATAACTACTATAATACTGCTCCTATGTATAAGAATATAGCTACTATAATACTGCCCCTATGTATAAGAATATAACTACTATATACTGCCCCTATGTACAAGAATATAACTACTATAATACTGCTCCTACGTACAAGAATATAACTGCTATAATACTGCTCCTATGTACAAGAATATAACTACTATAATACTGCTCCTATGTACAAGAATATAACTACTATAATACTGCTCCCTATGTACAAGAATATAACTACTATAATACTGCCCCCTATGTACAAGAATGTAACTACTATAATACTACCCCCTATGTACAAGAATGTAACTACTGTAATACTGCCCCTTTGTACAAGAACATAACTACTATAATACTGCTCCTATGTACAATAATATAACTACTATAATACTGCTCCTATGTATAAGAATATAACTACTATAATACTGCCCCTATGTATAAGAATATAACTACTATATACTGCCCCTATGTACAAGAATATATCTACTATAATACTGCTCCTACGTACAAGAATATAACTGCTATAATACTGCTCCTATGTACAAGAATATAACTACTATAATACGGCTCCTATGCACAAGAATATAACTACTATAATACTGCTCCCTATGTACAAGAATATAACTACTATAATACTGCCCTCTATGTACAAGAATGTAACTACTATAATACTACCCCCTATGTACAAGAATATAACTATTATAATACTGCTCCCTATGTACAAGAATATAACTACTATAATACTGCCCTCTATGTACAAGAATATAAGTACTATAATACTGCTCTTATGTACAAGAATATAACTACTATAATACTGCCCCCTATGTACAAGAATATAACTACTATAATACTGCTCCTATGTACAAGAATATAACTACTATAGTACTGCTCCCTATGTACAAGAATATAACTACTATAGTACTGCTCCCTATGTACAAGAATATAACTATTATAATACTGCCCCTATGTACAAGAATACAGCTACTATAATACTGCCCCTACTTACAAGAATATAACTATTATAATACTGCCCCTACTTACAATAATATAACTTCTATAATACTGCCCCCTATGTACAAGAATATAACTACTATAATACTGCTCCTACGTACAAGAATATAACTGCTATAATACTGCTCCTATGTACAAGAATATAACTACTATAATACGGCTCCTATGCACAAGAATATAACTACTATAATACTGCTCCCTATGTGCAAGAATATAACTACTATAATACTGCCCCCTATGTACAAGAATGTAACTACTATAATACTACCCCCTATGTACAAGAATATAACTATTATAATACTGCTCCCTATGTACAAGAATATAACTACTATAATACTGCCCCTATGTACAAGAACATAACTACTATAATAGTGCTCCTATGTGCAAGAATATAACTACTATAATACTGCCCCTATGTACAAGAATATAAGTACTATAATACTGCTCTTATGTACAAGAATATAACTACTATAATACTGCCCCCTATGTACAAGAATATAACTACTATAATACTGCTCCTATGTACAAGAATATAACTACTATAGTACTGCTCCCTATGTACAAGAATATAACTACTATAATACTGCCCCTATGTACAAGAATATAACTATTATAATACTGTCCCTACTTACAATAATATAACTTCTATAATACTGTCCCCTACTTACAATAATATAACTGCTATAATACTGCCCCCTATGTACAAGAATGTAACTACTATAATACTACCCCCTATGTACAAGAATATAACTATTATAATACTGCTCCCTATGTACAAGAATATAACTACTATAATACTGCCCCTATGTACAAGAACATAACTACTATAATAGTGCTCCTATGTGCAAGAATATAACTACTATAATACTGCCCCCTATGTACAAGAATATAAGTACTATAATACTGCTCTTATGTACAAGAATATAACTACTATAATACTGCCCCCTATGTACAAGAATATAACTACTATAATACTGCTCCTATGTACAAGAATATAACTACTATAGTACTGCTCCCTATGTACAAGAATATAACTACTATAATACTGCCCTCTATGTACAAGAATATAACTACTATAATACTGCCCCCTATGTACAAGAATATAAGTACTATAATACTGCTCCTATGTACAAGAATATAACTACTATAATACTGTTCCTATGTACAAGAATATAACTACTATAATACTGCTCCTATGTACAAAAATATAACTACTATAGTAGTGCCCCTATGTACAAGAATATAGCTACTATAATTCTGCTCCTATGTACAAGAATATAACTACTATAATACTGCTCTTATGTACAAGAATATAACTACTATAATACTGCCCCTATGTACAAGAATATAACTACTATAATACTGCTCCTATGTATAAGAATATAACTACTATATACTGCCCCTATGTACAAGAATATAACTACTATAATACTGCTCCTACGCACAAAATATAACTGCTATAATACTGCTCCTATGTACAAGAATATAACTACTATAACACTGCCCCCTATGTACAAGAATATAACTACTATAATACTGCCCCCTATCTACAAGAATATAACTACTATAATACTGCTCCTATGTACAAGAATATAACTACTATAATACTGCCCCTATGTACAAGAATATAACTACTATAATACTGCTCCTATGTACAAGAATATAACTACTATAATACTGCCCTTATGTACATGAATATAGCTACTATAATACTGCCCCTATGTACAAGAATATAACTGCTATAATACTGCCCCTATGTTCAAGAATATAACTACTATAATACTGCTCCTATATACAAGAATATAACTACTATAATACTGCTCCTATGTATAAGAATATAGCTACTATAATACTGCCCCTATGTATAAGAATATAACTACTATATACTGCCCCTATGTACAAGAATATAACTACTATAATACTGCTCCTACGTACAAGAATATAACTGCTATAATACTGCTCCTATGTACAAGAATATAACTACTATAATACTGCTCCTATGTACAAGAATATAACTACTATAATACTGCTCCCTATGTACAAGAATATAACTACTATAATACTGCCCCCTATGTACAAGAATGTAACTACTATAATACTACCCCCTATGTACAAGAATGTAACTACTGTAATACTGCCCCTTTGTACAAGAACATAACTACTATAATACTGCTCCTATGTACAATAATATAACTTCTATAATACTGCTCCTATGTATAAGAATATAACTACTATAATACTGCCCCTATGTATAAGAATATAACTACTATATACTGCCCCTATGTACAAGAATATATCTACTATAATACTGCTCCTACGTACAAGAATATAACTGCTATAATACTGCTCCTATGTACAAGAATATAACTACTATAATACGGCTCCTATGCACAAGAATATAACTACTATAATACTGCTCCCTATGTACAAGAATATAACTACTATAATACTGCCCTCTATGTACAAGAATGTAACTACTATAATACTACCCCCTATGTACAAGAATATAACTATTATAATACTGCTCCCTATGTACAAGAATATAACTACTATAATACTGCCCTCTATGTACAAGAATATAAGTACTATAATACTGCTCTTATGTACAAGAATATAACTACTATAATACTGCCCCCTATGTACAAGAATATAACTACTATAATACTGCTCCTATGTACAAGAATATAACTACTATAGTACTGCTCCCTATGTACAAGAATATAACTACTATAGTACTGCTCCCTATGTACAAGAATATAACTATTATAATACTGCCCCTATGTACAAGAATACAGCTACTATAATACTGCTCCTATGTACAAGAATATAACTACTATAATACTGCCCCTACTTACAAGAATATAACTATTATAATACTGCCCCTACTTACAATAATATAACTTCTATAATACTGCCCCCTATGTACAAGAATATAACTACTATAATACTGCTCCTACGTACAAGAATATAACTGCTATAATACTGCTCCTATGTACAAGAATATAACTACTATAATATGGCTCCTATGCACAAGAATATAACTACTATAATACTGCTCCCTATGTGCAAGAATATAACTACTATAATACTGCCCCCTATGTACAAGAATGTAACTACTATAATACTACCCCCTATGTACAAGAATATAACTATTATAATACTGCTCCCTATGTACAAGAATATAACTACTATAATACTGCCCCTATGTACAAGAACATAACTACTATAATAGTGCTCCTATGTGCAAGAATATAACTACTATAATACTGCCCCTATGTACAAGAATATAAGTACTATAATACTGCTCTTATGTACAAGAATATAACTACTATAATACTGCCCCCTATGTACAAGAATATAACTACTATAATACTGCTCCTATGTACAAGAATATAACTACTATAGTACTGCTCCCTATGTACAAGAATATAACTACTATAATACTGCCCCTATGTACAAGAATATAACTATTATAATACTGTCCCTACTTACAATAATATAACTTCTATAATACTGTCCCCTACTTACAATAATATAACTGCTATAATACTGCCCCCTATGTACAAGAATGTAACTACTATAATACTACCCCCTATGTACAAGAATATAACTATTATAATACTGCTCCCTATGTACAAGAATATAACTACTATAATACTGCCCCTATGTACAAGAACATAACTACTATAATAGTGCTCCTATGTACAAGAATATAACTACTATAATACGGCTCCTATGCACAAGAATATAACTACTATAATACTGCTCCCTATGTGCAAGAATATAACTACTATAATACTGCCCCCTATGTACAAGAATGTAACTACTATAATACTACCCCCTATGTACAAGAATATAACTATTATAATACTGCTCCCTATGTACAAGAATATAACTACTATAATACTGCCCCTATGTACAAGAACATAACTACTATAATAGTGCTCCTATGTGCAAGAATATAACTACTATAATACTGCCCCTATGTACAAGAATATAAGTACTATAATACTGCTCTTATGTACAAGAATATAACTACTATAATACTGCCCCCTATGTACAAGAATATAACTACTATAATACTGCTCCTATGTACAAGAATATAACTACTATAGTACTGCTCCCTATGTACAAGAATATAACTACTATAATACTGCCCCTATGTACAAGAATATAACTATTATAATACTGTCCCTACTTACAATAATATAACTTCTATAATACTGTCCCCTACTTACAATAATATAACTGCTATAATACTGCCCCCTATGTACAAGAATGTAACTACTATAATACTACCCCCTATGTACAAGAATATAACTATTATAATACTGCTCCCTATGTACAAGAATATAACTACTATAATACTGCCCCTATGTACAAGAACATAACTACTATAATAGTGCTCCTATGTGCAAGAATATAACTACTATAATACTGCCCCCTATGTACAAGAATATAAGTACTATAATACTGCTCTTATGTACAAGAATATAACTACTATAATACTGCCCCCTATGTACAAGAATATAACTACTATAATACTGCTCCTATGTACAAGAATATAACTACTATAGTACTGCTCCCTATGTACAAGAATATAACTATTATAATACTGCTCCTATGTATAAGAACATAACTGCTATAATACTGCCTCCTATGTACAAGAATATAACTACTATAGTACTGCTCCCTATGTACAAGAATATAACTACTATAATACTGCTCCTATGTACAAGAACATAACTGCTATAATACTGCCTCCTATGTACAAGAATATAACTACTATAATACTGCTCCTATGTACAAGAATATAACTACTATAATACTGCCCCCTATGTACAAGAATGTAACTACTATAATACTACCCCCTATGTACAAGAATATAACTATTATAATACTGCTCCCTATGTACAAGAATATAACTATTATAATACTGCTCCCTATGTACAAGAATATAACTACTATAATACTGCCCCCTATGTACAAGAATATAACTACTATAATACTGCTCCTATGTACAAGAATATAACTACTATAGTACTGCTCCCTATGTACAAGAATATAACTATTATAATACTGCTCCTATGTATAAGAACATAACTGCTATAATACTGCCTCCTATGTACAAGAATATAACTACTATAGTACTGCTCCCTATGTACAAGAATATAACTACTATAATACTGCTCCTATGTACAAGAACATAACTGCTATAATACTGCCTCCTATGTACAAGAATATAACTACTATAATACTGCTCCTATGTACAAGAATATAACTACTATAATACTGCTCCTATGTACAAGAACATAACTACTATAATACTGCCTCCTATGTACAAGAATATAACTACTATAATACTGCTCCTATGTACAAGAATATAACTACTATAATACTGCCCCCTATGTACAAGAATGTAACTACTATAATACTACCCCTTATGTACAAGAATATAACTATTATAATACTGCTCCCTATGTACAAGAATATAACTACTATAATACTGCCCCTATGTACGAGACTATATTTTCCAGGGATCCTGTCATGTCAGTATTGGCAGCCAAACAACTTACACTGGCATGTAGGAAAAAGGAATGATTGTGATAGTCATCTGCCAGTATTTGTGTTTCTAATCAATGTGCAATACCTTTGCAATTTGTTTTCTACATGTTCCCCCACCGTACGTAAATTAGGCTATTCAAGACCACTCAGCATTTCATCCTGAAGAAGAGTACTGAGCACCTTATTTGACTTTTGTTTGTATTGGTTTACTTAATTTTGTGTATGCACCGTGATCAAAGTTTTCTGGCAGCTTCACAATGTGCACATTCAAAACTGATGTGTAGTCAATGACAGTTCTCTTATTATTGATTTTACCTGCAGTCCTATCATCATCCAGTGATCATACAGTGGTAGGTACTAATTGCTCGCATACCATATATGTGTATAATGTACAGATAAATCAAAAGGTAAAACTGGAAAGACAAAAAAGCTCAAATAGGGTGTTACCTGATAACCAAGTGGTATAGAATATTATAGGTACGCTGACCTGACAGGGTTGTGACAGTCACAACTCCTATAGAATCATGTAAAGGCTGCAGGACCACTAATGGGATACAATGCAATAAAATGAGGAATACAGTAGTTCACGGTCCTCGCTGCCCGAGGTACAAAGGTATGATCACACCCAAAGGTGAAGTATGAATGCGGTTTATTATGTCAACGCGTTTCAATGTTTTCAAACCTCTCCATCAGAAGCCAACCACAATGATGGGATACTCAAAGTGCGGGAATATATGGACAATGTATTCAAATAAGGGCGCGCAGTAACGAACCTTTGTGGTCATATGATACCGCATCATTGTAGCAGATGCAAGGATTGAAAACAGAATTAAACAAAGTAAATAATAATGTCCAGACAAATCCTGTGACTCACTGGCGACTTTCTTTCTGATCATAATCATTATTTTTTCCGATTCAGGCTGCTTGCCCACGATGTGTTTTTCAAACCTTTTTTGCTGCGGAATTTCTGCTGCGGAAACGCTTGAAAAACGCTTGGTAATCCATGCCCCATGGTCCCCAATGACAATCCGCATGTTCTGTGCCCATGCTGCGGAATTTTCCGCAGTGGATTTTATGTGCGGAAAAATATGCAGCATGTCCATTATTTGTGCGTTTACGCATGCGGAATTGCCTACTCAATGCATTAGAAAAACTCATGGCAATTCTGCATGTGCAAAACGCTTCAAAAACGCGTGTCAAATTCCGCACGCGTTTTTACTGGCAAGGACATGCAGAAATGAAGCGGAAATTTTCCGCTTCATTTCTGCATCGTGGGCACATAGCCTCATATCCAGACCGTTATGACGACTACTTCCATCCACAACTAGTCTCTGGAGAATGTAAAACACAGACATCTGTGAGGCCGTGTTTTTAGTACCCTCCTCAATTTTCCCCACCTCTACACTAACTACTTGAGGGGCAGCATGGTGGCTCAGTGGTTAGCACTGTACAGTGGCTCAGTGGTTAGCACTGCAGCCTTGCAGCACTGGGGTCCTGGGTTCAAATCCCACTCAAGGACAACATCTGCAAGGAGTTTATATGTTCTCCCTGTGTTTGTGTGGGTTTCCTCCCACACGCCAAAGACATACTGATAGGGAATGTAGATTGTGAGCCCCAATGGGGACAGTAATAGTGCTATATAAGTGAGTAAAAAAAAAAAAAAAAAAAAAAAAAAAATGAATACTATAACCATCCAGAGTGCCTATGCAGTAATAATACTCATCAGTGTCTTAGACAGTAATGGTTCCTTCCTTTAGCACCCCCACAGTATTAGTGACTTTTCAGCGCCTCTACACAGTAATAGTGTCCCCTCTGTGTCTCCACATGGTAATAGTGCACATTTCTTTGACTCCATAAATGGATAGATAGTATACCCTTTGTGCTCCACACAGTAATAGTCCCCCGTTTTTGCTTCTAGAGGGTAATAATGCCCCTTTTGTTCCTCCGCACAGTAATAATTTCCTCTCTGTGCCTTCACACAATAAAAGCACGTCCTCTGTGCGTTTACATGGTAATAGTTCATGCACCCTTCCCTGCCTCCCTCGTGGTAATAGTGTCCCCTTGGTGCCCAGCAGAGTAATATTGCTTCCACACGTTAAAAGTGCACCATCTATGCCTTCACCAGTAATAGTGGTGCCCCCACAAGGTAATAGTGCTATCTCTGTGCCTCAGTGTAACAGTGCCCATTTTGTTCATTCACACAGTAACAATGCCCCCCCTTTGTGCCACCACATGGGAATAGTACTCCCTTTGTGCATCCATATAGTAATAGCGCACCTTTCTGTGCCTCCCGCATAGTAATGGTGCCCCCAAGATGTCTCAACATGGTCGTTTTGCTCTCACACAGTAATAGTGCCCCCCGGTTTGCATTTGCACAGTAATATTGCACTCTTGAGTGTGGATATCTCACGGTGTGTGGATCAACGTAAGCGGCATGATGACATTATCATCACGCCGACTGTGACAGTGGGAAGGTGCCATATGCCAAGTGAGGCTCCATTTATATCCACGAGTTAAAGATGCACATGCAATTCATTCCAATGACGGGGAAGCAGCCGAATCACACCACAAGATGGATGGATGGATCGATAGATGATTTCTGCATCCTAAATTGAAAGGGATATATTATTTTGGGAGGTCTGTGCTTTTGACAAAAGGAAGACAAGAAGACAAAAAGGGGGTAAATAAGAACAGAGTAATGAATCAGAGTTTGTTCGTTAACAGTCGCGGTTTGTTTTGCAGAGAATAAGGGAATTCCAATTTTGCACCCCCTCCTCCTGCTTCCTTTTCCCCTATTTCCTCCTTGGTTTATAAGGAAAAAAAAAAAAGAGTGCAGGTGCGAGGGGAAAAAATAGATAGAGGCTTTAGAAAGCGAGGGTTTGTAGCAGGACTCCGGAATGGGAAGATTCTGAATGAGGACTCGTCTGTGACACCGACTTGAAGGATTAAGAATGTATTCACGTAGGACTCAGACTGACATGACAGTGTGATCCGGACTGGAGTGATTCACTAGTCAAATTGTGGAGGTCAAAAGGTCAATCAAGTTCACAGGGGCTGTCGTTTTGTGATGCAAATGCACAAAACCAGTCACTACTCCTCTTGCAGAGGCTGGGCATGCAAAGGGAAGGGAAAATAAGAGGGGAGAATGCCAAAGATGAGGAAGGAGGAGGGGCGGTGGTGATGGCCCTTGTGTTTATGGAAGGGGGGAGAGAAAATCCTGCATAAAAAGAAAATAAATAACCTCCTCTTTGTACATTTATCTGTCTATTAATTACGTCTATAAAGGACGGAGAAAAATCCTCCCGCGGTAAAGGATAAATAGGATATCCATGAGATTTATAGAGTCGTGCCCTAGATGTGAGCTTTGCTGGGTGCATGTTTGTGGCGTGGTGTTTTTATTGTCCTTTTTTATCCATCTTGGAAACATAAACGTCTATAGCCAGACAGGCCATCTCCTTTTGCAGAGGCACTGGCGGCATGCCATTACAGACCCCCGATTTTTTTTTTTTCTCGGGGTTGGCTACAGAAGCAGCTTGTCTTTACTGACTCTCGCCACCAGACCCCGTTCGTCGTTCATTGGTTTGCACTGGCAGAGGTAACCATGGCGACCAATCCAGTCTATGAAACTTCATTTGTAGGTGCAGTATGTGATTCTAGATGAAGAAAAAAAAAAAACATATACATCCGTTCTTGGAGATGCTGATGGATTTTTTTTTAATATTATCATTGCCTCGTTTGCATTTAAAAACCTACATACGGAATTACAGAAATGTGACGCGCCCCCTGGGCCTGTGCTGTGCAGGGGAACCCGGAACCGGGCCTGTTATAGAATGCTGGGGGTTGTAGTCTCCGTGTGGCGGTGACCCGGTCCATGCCCAGGGTGGTCAAACCAGTGGCAGTCTTGATGTACAGCAAATGTCCGACTACGCCACCCGTGGATTGCGGTCAGTGGGGACCGCCGCCGCGCTGCAGACCGCTGAGGCTGGTGTTGTTTGCGCAGCTGAGTATGGAATAACTCCCCACGGGAGTTATCGGGAGCTGCCTCAGGGCAGCTAATGTGAGAGATGATGGGAGTGATGGTGTGAGCGTCCCAGTGCTAATGGTGCTGGTGCGGCGAGGAACCACAGAGACGTGCGGTTGCAGTTTTCAATGCTTTACTCACAGTTGTTGTTCATGTCAATGCTGCAGGCGATGACTGCCCGAGCCGTGCTGCGTCCACCAGGTGAGGGACTCGGTCAACTCCCAGGTAATTCCAGAGTGCGGTTCAGAGCTCCCCTTTCTTCCTTTCTCTGGCCGTCCCCACCAGTGACCCACCTTTGTCCAGCTTCCTCAGGCCTTCTGTTGGCGAAACCTCTCCCGGTTTCCCTGACCCTATATGGTATGCCTTTCTGGTGGATGTAGTGAGGGGTCGCACCAAGATGTGGTAACAACCTCCGGTCTTTGGCTGAGGAATCTGTTGCCTCCACCAATTTGGGTTCCGGTACCCTGTTCTGCCAACCCTTCACCCTGTATCTCCTCTGGGCATATGGGGTTCTCGTGTCTCTGGGCCTTTCTCTGTGTTCCTTGCTTCCTTTCTCCTCTGTTCCAGTTCCTTTCTTACTTTCCTTTCCGTTCCTTCTCCTCTCTCTTTCTGCTGTTTCTGGCCTCCACTCCAGGCCTGCCTCTGGAGCTGGGCCCAGACTGAGCCACAGCTCCCTGTCAGCCCTCTCTGGCTGAGCTCCTGTCTTCTTCTCCTCCTCTCTGAACTGAACTCTGTCCTAAGATGGTGCCCACCTTATATACCTCCTTCTGACACCCGAGCCAAGGTGACTAGCAACCAATGGGCTCCAGCCTATGCCCAGAGACCCACCCCTATCTGCTCCTACACCACTGGGTATTCCACCCCCTCCCCACTCCAGCCAGGGACAGATGCTGTCGTGCCTGCACTTCTGTCTAGTGGGAGCACCGTTGAGCTGTCCCTTGGAAATGGGGTGTGTGTGGTGCATGCAGCTTACTGAGTCCTGGTCCACACTCCATCCTTACCCGGGAGTGGAATATCACACCTCTGGTCTGAGGTGCAATACCCCTGTAGCGGCCGAGCCCTCGGGGTGCTACAAATGCACTACCAAGGGCTTACAAAAAAAAAAAGTTTTCACAAGCTGTAATATATCATTAGAGAATTAACTCTGCATTCATTGGAAGGTAAAAGAAAATTAATAAAAAAAAGAAGAGGGTTGTCCACTATTTTTCCATACAACCCCTTCTCAGCTAACATTTGTAGAAGGGCACACTTTTCGGAATACATGTATTGTCATATATAGAGATGAGCGGTGTTCGACTAGAACTGTTCACCAATCTCAAATTCGAGCTGTTTTGGGCGGTGTTCGAGTTGTTCGACGAACCCGAACGATTTGCAAAAAATTCGGCTGTTCGAGGTTATGTTCGATAACTGTTCGTGCACCAAAAGCGTGTCCTGCATGTCTGGCGCTATTTAGAGCACCAATCATGCAGGGATTGTCTGCCACTCACTGTAATGCCACAGCTATGGTGTTTGTGGCATTACAGTGATTGCCCAAATCGATGGGAACAGTGCCAACAGTGAAACATGAAAAGCCGGCAATTCAGCAGCGGCATACACCTGTACCCGACAATTTAGAACCGAAAGAATAGAGCTTCACACATAGATTAGATAGGTATAAACATGTCAGCCACATATATACGAAGTACAGTGAAAGTGCTGCTTACTGTACTTGTCATTTAGCGTAAAGGATTTATCAAAAAAAATAATAGTGTTTTCATGCACTGTCTCTTTAAAAAAGCCGGCCGGCAATTCAGCAGCGGTACCCGACAATTTATAACAGAAAGAATAGAGCTTCACACATAGATTAGATAGATAGAAACATGTCAGTCACATATATATGAAGTACAGTGATAGTGTTGGTTACTGTACTTGTCATTTAGTGTAAAGGATTTATTTAAAAAAATATTAGTGTTTTCATGCACCGTCTCTTTAAGAAAGCCGGCCGGCAATTCAGCAGCGGTACCCGACAATTTATAACAGACAGAATAGAGCTTCACACATAGATTAGATAGATAGAAACATGTCAGTCACATATATATGAAGTACAGTGATAGTGTTGGTTACTGTACTTGTCATTTAGTATTAAAATAAAGGATTTATTATTAAAAAAATTGGCGTGGGGTTCCCCTTAATTTTAGGCTCTAGCGGAGGTTAAGCAGACGACTGGGGCAGATGTTTGAAGCCTGGGAAGGGGGTAATACCCATGGAGCTTCCCAGGCTACTAATATCAGCCCCCAGCTGAATACATAGCCTTTACTAGCTATTAAAATGGGGGACCCCCCAAAAAAAATGACGTGGGGTCCCCCCTAATTTAATAGCTAGCAAAGGCTAGGCAGACAGCTGGGGGCTGATATTAATAGCCCAGGAAGGGAGCCATGAATATTGGCCCCCTCCCAGGCTAGAAACACCAGCCGTCAGCCGCCCCAGAAATGGCGCATTCATAGGATGCGCCAATTCTGGCACTTAGCCTCGCTCTTCCACGCTGCCCTGGTGCGGTGGCAGGGGGTAATAGGGTTGGGGTTGATGTCAGCTTATAATGCCAGCTGACATCAAGCCCAGGTTAGTAATGGAGAGGCGTCTATAAGACACCCCCATTACTAACCCCATAGTCAAAGTTAAAAAAAACACAAACACCCAGAATAAAGTCCTTTAATTGAAATAAAGACACAATCCTTTATTGTTCTAAATTAAACCATACTTACCATCACGCCCATTCCAGCTGAAGCCAACGATCTCCTGCAATAAAAGAAAAATAATAAAGCAACCTCATCCTTACCTTTCCATGGTTCCCACGACAGCTTCAGCTCTGCTACATCGAGATGACAGGCTGGACCGCAGCAGAACGCTGCCATCCAGCCTCTCATCCCGCAGACACTGAGAAGCGCAGGCTTGCTTGCGCTGCTCAGCGTCTCTCTGTGACGACATCCAGATGAGCCGAGTTCATGTCCAATGAACTCGGCTCACCTCATGCACGTCACTGACAGCGTGGGAAAATTCTCACGCTGAAGCGGTGAGTGCAGGAGAATTCTCCCACGCTGTCAGTGACGTGCATAAGGTGAGCTCATGTCCAATGAACTCAGCTCACCTCCTGCACGTCACTGACAGCGTGGGAGAATTCTCCTACACTCAGCGCTTCAGCGTGAGAATTCTCCCACGCTGAAGCGCTGAGTGCAGGAGAATTTTCCCACGCTGTCAGTGACGTGCATAAGGTGAGCTCATGTCCAATGAACTCAGCTCACCTCCTGCACGTCACTGACAGCGTGGGAGAATTCTCCTGCACTCAGCGCTTCAGTGTGAGAATTCTCCCACGCTGAAGCGCTGAGTGCAGGAGAATTTTCCCACGCTGTCAGTGACGTGCATGAGGTGAGCCGAGTTCATTGGACATTAACTCGGCTCATCTGGATGCCCTCACAGAGAGACACTGTGGAGCGCAAGCAAGCCTGCGCTTCTCAGTGTCTGCGGGATGACAGGCTGGATGGCAGCGTTCTGCTGCGGTCCAGCCTGTCATCTCGATGTAGCAGAGCTGAAGCTGTCATGGGAACCATGGAAAGGTAAGGATGATGTTGCTTTATTATTTTTCTTTTATTTCAGGAGATCGTTGGCTTCAGCTGGAATGGGCGTGATGGTAAGTATGGTTTAATTTAGAACAATAAAGAATTGTGTGTTTATTTCAATTAAAGGACTTTATTCTGGGTGTTGTGTTTTTTTTAAATACTTTACTAGAAATTCATGGTGGTCATGTCTAATATTGGCGTGACCCCATGAATTTCGGGCTTAGGGCCAGCTGATAATGCCAAGCTGGCCCTAACCCCTTTATTACCCAGTGAGCCACCGCATCAGGGCCCTGGATGAGTTGGGTACAGCGCCAGAAGATGGCGCTTCTATGAACGCGCCATTTTCCGGGGTGGCTGCGGACTGCAATTTGCAGCGGGGGTGGCCCAGAAAGCTTGGGCCTCCCTGCGCTGCGGATTCCAGCCCCCAGCTGCCTAGTTGTACCTGGCTGGACACAAAAACAGGGCGAAGCCCCACGTCAATTTTCTTTAAATTATTTCATGAAATAATTAAGAAAAAAAGGGCTTCCCTATATTGTTGTGTCCGGCCAGGTACAAATAGGCAGCTGGTGGTTGGGGGCAGCCCGTTCCTGCCTGCTGTACCTGGCTGGACACAAATATAGTGCGAAGCCCCACGTCAATTTTTTTTAAATTATTTCAGGAAATTCATGAAATAATTAAAAAAAAATTGATGTGGGGCTTCGCCCTATATTTGTGTCCAGCCAGGTACAGCAGGCAGGAACGGGCTGCCCCCATCCACCAGCTGCCTATTTGTACCTGGCCGGACACAACAATATAGGGAAGCCCTTTTTTTCTTAATTATTTCATGAATTTCATGAAATAATTAAAAAAAATTGAAGTGGGGCTTCGCACTATATTTGTGTCCAGCCAGGTACAGCAGGCAGGAACGGGCTGCCCCCAACCACCAGCTGCCTATTTGTACCTGGCCGGACACAACAATATAGGGAAGGCCTTTTTTTCTTAATTATTTCATGAATTTCATGAAATAATTAAAAAAAAAGTACGTGGGGCTTCGCCCTATTTTTGTGTCCAGCCAGGTACAACTAGGCAGCTGGGGGCTGGAATCTGCAGCGCAGGGAGGCCCAAGCTTTCTGGGCCCCCCCCGCTACAAATTGCAGTCCGCAGCCACCCCGGAAAATGGCGCGTTCATAGAAGCGCCATCTTCTGGCGCTGTACCCAACTCATCCAGGGCCCTGGTGCGGTGGCTCACTGGGTAATAAAGGGGTTAGGGCCAGCTTGGTATTATCAGCTGGCCCCAAGCCCAAAATTCATGGGGTCATGCCAGTATTAGACATGACCGCCATGAATTTCTAGTAAAGTATTTAAAAAAAACACAACACCCAGAATAAAGTCCTTTAATTGAAATAAAGACACAATTCTTTATTGTTCTAAATTAAACCATACTTACCATCACACCCATTCCAGCTGAAGCCAACGATCTCCTGCAATAAAAGAAAAATAATAAACCAACCTCATCCTTACCTTTCCATGGTTCCCACGACAGCTTCAGCTCTGCTACATCGAGATGACTGGCTGGACCGCAGCAGAACGCTGCCATCCAGTCTGTCATCCCGCAGACACTGAGAAGCGCAGGCATGCTTGCGCTCCTCACTGTCTCGCTGTGACGGCATCCAGATGAGCCGAGGTCATGTCCAATGAACTCGGCTCACCTCATGCACGTCACTGACAGCGTGGGAAAATTCTCACGCTGAAGTGCTGAGTGCAGGAGAATTCTCCCACGCTGTCAGTGATGTGCATGAGGTGAGCTCATGTCCAATGAACTCAGCTCACCTCCTGCACGTCACTGACAGCGTGGGAAAATTCTCCTGCAATCAGCGCTTCAGCGTGAGAATTTTCCCACGCTGTCAGTGACGTGCATGAGGTGAGCCGAGTTCATTGGACATGAACTCGGCTCATCTGGATGTCGTCACAGAGAGACGCTGAGCAGCGCAAGCAAGCCTGCGCTTCTCAGTGTCTGCGGGATGACAGGCTGGATGGCGGCGTTCTGCTGCGGTCTAGCCTGTCATCTCGATGTAGCAGAGCTGAAGCTGTCCTGGGAACCATGGAAAGGTAAGGATGAGGTTGCTTTATTATTTTTCTTTTATTGCAGGAGATCGTTGGCTTCAGCTGGAATGGGCGTGATGGTAAGTATGGTTTAATTTAGAACAATAAAGGATTGTGTCTTTATTTCAATTAAAGGACTTTATTCTGGGTGTTTGTGTTTTTTTTAACTTTGACTATGGGGTTAGTAATGGGGGTGTCTTATAGACGCCTCTCCATTACTAACCTGGGCTTGATGTCAGCTGGCATTATAAGCTGACATCAACCCCAACCCTATTACCCCCTGCCACCGCACCAGGGCAGCGTGGAAGAGCGAGGCTAAGTGCCAGAATTGGCGCATCCTATGAATGCGCCATTTCTGGGGCGGCTGACGGCTGGTGTTTCTAGCCTGGGAGGGGGCCAATATTCATGGCACCCTTCCTGGGCTATTAATATCAGCCCCCAGCTGTCTGCCTAGCCTTTGCTAGCTATTACATTAGGGGGGACCCCACGTCATTTTTTTTGGGGGGTCCCCCATTTTAATAGCTAGTAAAGGCTATGTATTCAGCTGGGGGCTGATATTAGTAGCCTGGGAAGCTCCGTGGGTATTACCCCCTTCCCAGGCTTCAAACATCTGCCCCAGCCGTCTGCTTAACCTCCGCTAGAGCCTAAAATTAAGGGGAACCCCACGCCAATTTTTTTAATAATAAATCCTTTATTTTAATACTAAATGACAAGTACAGTAACCAACACTATCACTGTACTTCATATATATGTGACTGACATGTTTCTATCTATCTAATCTATGTGTGATGCTCTATCTTTCTGTTCTAAATTGTCGGGTACCGCTGCTGAATTGCCGGCCGGCTTTTTTAAAGAGACAGTGCATGAAAACACTATTATTTTTTTAAATAAATCCTTTACACTAAATGACAAGTACAGTAAGCAACACTGTCACTGTACTTATTATATATGTGACTGACATGTTTCTATCTATCTAATCTATGTGTGAAGCTCTATTCTTTCTGTTCTAAATTGTGGGGTACAGATGCTGAATTGCCGGCCGGCTTTTTTAAAGAGACGGTGCATGAAAACACTAATATTTTTTTTAATAAATCCTTTACACTAAATGACAAGTGCAGTAACCAACACTGTCACTGTGCTTCTTATATGTGTGACTGACATGTTTCTATCTATCTAATCTATGTGTGATGCTCTATTCCTTCTTGTCTAAATTGTCGGGTACCGGTGTATGCCGCTGCTGAATTTGCCGGCCGGCTTTTTTAAAGAGAGTGTCTTCTGAGCAGTTTGTCAGCTTTTGGACACCTTTGCAGGTGTTTTCTATGTGTTTCTATGTGTTTTTGTTTGCCTGCCATTGGTTTTAACGGTGTTCGACGGTGTTCTAAGGTGTTCGACGAACAGTTCGACGAACAGTTCCTCGAACATCCCGGTGTTCGACGAACCGAACCGAACCCGAACACTACGGGGGTGGCTCAACACTAGTCATATATCATCTCATTCCCCCTGAGAAGGGAGAAGTCACGCCATTCTGACCCTCAGCTTCCTTTGGTGTTCCCTCCAGTGGTTTCTACAGCATATGATGTAATGTCACCTCAACGGGACACGCTGGCGAGAACTTATGTAGCTCTACGAATCCGATCACCTCTAATTCAAGCCTTCCAAGGGGGTCTAAGGCAGTTAAAGGGTTAATTACAGCTTCACTAATGGACTGTGGTAGTAAATGGCTTAATTCACTCTTTTAGGGCAGTAAAAATGCTAATGCCAAATGCATGGTGGTTTATGATATTGACTGGGTCAATGACAAAAACCCTGGTGGACTAGGTTGCTGAAAAAGGCCCACTTCCTTTGTGGTCTACAATACTGAAATTCCTAAAGGTCTAGGATATTTAAAAGGGTTGAAGAATTCAGAGGAAAAATTGGTGGTGGCACTCACGATTCCATAAAAATCCTTATTTATTCAATGAACCTTAAAACATGGATGCAGGAGAATGCAGGTACAAAGACAGACGACGACCTTTTCGCACACAATGGTGCTTCAGCAGGTCCAAGACAGGTTCAACATGTATGTGTCATATTAGGTGAAGCACCCAAAATTACCAAGCAAGTCACAAGGTGTGTGCGGACGTCCATTCATGACATTTGGGTTCTTAAATGGTGCCGGTGTTTTCTCCTTACAACATATTTAAAAGGGTTGTCCACCAGTTTGTTTAGTTTTAAAAATGTTCCCATGGTGGTCTGAAAATAAGAAAAACCCATAGCAACCGGACCCCTGTCATTTCTCGATATTGTTGCCTGTGTTCCCCAATGGTTTCTTCACTGTGGTGGACACAGGCATGGACATCTCATTTGGCCTAAGAGGTAAGGAGGCCCACTTCTTGTACAGGAGTCCTCTTCTATCTGTTTCCACCCCTGGGTGGACATGGACGATTCAGCAGTTACTGACTGGTTGCAGCAGGAATATGACGTTCCCCAGTATAAGATTTAGCAAGAAAACCAGTTTGTTTTTGTTTTTAGACCACCATGGGCCCTTTTATCAAATTACTGACTACTTATTTCAATAGCTAAGCTTCTTCTCTGTCTATACATTAGCTGTGACAGAGAAGGAACAAATCCTACACAAAATGTATTCAAAACAAGGCAAGTATAATATAATAACTTTATTAATACAAAATCAATAACATGATAATAATTAAAACACATATATTGCACAACAGACAAAATAAAATAATAAGATAAAAATGAGGGGAGAAGATTTGTCAAACTCAATAAATATGCTAAATCATTATAAACAGATCAATGGATAAGATTATTAGTGTAAAGTTTACATCATTAGTAAACCAATAAAGTGCTCTGTGCATAGAATCAATATCCTGTATATACTAATGAATATATAGATATATACTGTAAGTAAATCATGAATAAACCATTGAACTAGACTATTAGTGTAAGGTATACATCACTAGCAAACTAATAAAGTGATCTATATAATATATCAATTTAATATAGATAAATGAATATATAGAAATATACTGACAAAAATAATAAATAATATACTGTACTATAAAGTGCACTGTGCAAAAAAACCGTACATGCATGTAGTAAAAAATGTATATGTATATAAATATAGAAATATATATATTATGCTAAGCAACAAAAGAAATAATGATGATAATTGCTGAGAAGATATAATATTATTAATATGACATGTCCAGATCACATAACCATGGATATATAAAACACTCTAATAGTCCATAACTAATGCAAATATATATATACAGACCAGAATGACACACCACAGATCCCTTCACACCACTACAACGTGCGTTTCGCTGTCGCTTCATCAGGGAGTGACGAGAGGAGGGCTGGCTTAGCTACTGAAATAAGCGGTCAGCCACCCACCTCTTATTATCTGCCAACACAACAAATGCTGTCACAGGAACAGAAGAAGGGCTCCAGAAGTTGGGGGCACCTGGCCTGATTGAACTAAATCAGTCAGCTGTAATTTATTATGGTCTGGGTAAATTAAGGAAATAAAAGGGAGTCTCCAAGGAATCTATGTGGGAATAAGATTTCCTTCAGCAAGGGTTAATTTTTCAACTGCACAACCACACAATTTCAATATAAAAATATTCAGGATAGAAATACAATAATAACAGAAATATTATTGGAAATCGGTTTACTCAAGGTCCTTATGAAATAGTGACGCACCCCTGGGCCTTCGTCGCGCGGCATCGCGCGCACGGGAGCTTACCCGGAGCCGGATCTGTTGAGGGTTGTAGTCTCGTGGCGGTGACCCGGTCCGTGCCCAGGGAGTCAAACTGAGCGGCGATGTATTAGCGGTAGATGTTGGACGACTACGCCACCCGTTGAATGCAGCGAAGGAGCTGCCGCTGCAGGGCAGACCGCTGAGGCCGGTGGTAGGATTGTGCAGCGTGATAGTATCACCCCCAACGGGAGGGGTATGGCCTCAGGGCAGCCGACGTGGATGATGGGGGTAGCAGGAATCACTCAGAGACGATGCGGTGTAATTCAGGGTCTTTACTGGTGATAAAGATAGACCCTCCCAGAGTACTGGCTAGCGATCGGGGCCTGGTCAGTCCTTGAGCAGATGGGATCTCCCCTGGCCAGGCGGAGTTGTAGGCCTCCCAAACTGACTGTACTCTTCTGGCTACCTTGCTAGAGGCGGGTATAAGTAGCCCACGTCTCTGAGTGTACCGTGTGGTGCTCACCCGTATGGCCGGTGACTCGGGGCCTTCTAGTGGCGTCCGCTCCACGACGGCGGTGCTGGTCCCACGTGTGTGACCGTGCCTTCGGGTTTCTTGGCCAGAGGACCTGAAATCCCCTGCCGGGCGGTTTCTGCTGCTGGGTAAAGATTAGTCCCCACAGCCTCGGACTCCGGGTCCGGTGATAGCTTCTCAGTCAGGGCGAGCTCTGCAGCTGCCAGCCCCTGACTCCTTGTAGCACTGCTCCCACAGAGCTCCTGATGTTCTTTTCCTATATCTGCTTCTCTGTCTCTACTTCTTCTCTACTCACTAACCCTGCCTCAGCCCTAGGTTTATATAGGGGAAGTTCTTCCCCTCCCAGGACTGGGCAGGAGGTGTGGCATGCATAGGATCCCTGACCAAGGGACCTCCCACCTGCTCTCAGACATAACATTGCTGTTACTGTGGAAACCAGACCCCTGGGGTGCCACATTCCCCACTAGTGAAATTTAGTACTCCGGGACTAAACATAACAAGGTATAAACAATAATAATACAATAAGAAAAACACAATAAGATGGTTACGGCGTGTCCGCAACCGGGTGCAGTTTTGAAGAAAACAAAGGTGTCCATTTCACCAAAACAGGGAGACGTAACCAGGTAGGGGTCTGTCCTGCCCCGAGTCCTTAACAGTCTTTAGTCCATTCCTGGGTTACGCTCCAACCAATTGTACAAGGATTCCCGGTAAATCCACCAAGGACTCCTAAAAATAACTAGAAACACATAATTATTTACAAGTAACAGACAGGTGACCACAAATAAAACAATTTAAACACTTCAAATCCTCCAACGTGCAGGTAACTGGCCTCTAGTGGCCCTAGTGGACCTACGGAGTTGACTGTCTGGCCCTGAACTACAGGGTGTAGGAGCTGTCAAGGGTAAACTGGGCAGCTGTCTACGGGCTCTTTGGCTCACTAGGGGTACGGCAGGCTCACTATGAGCAGAGGGTTGATCCTCCTGTTCTGCTTGTGTGGAGTCTGCTGCCTCCTGGACCGGCTGCTCTTCCAGCTCTACCTGTTGCTCCGTAGGCACTTGGGATGCTGGTTGGAGGAACGTGAGGACGGGTACCACAACTGCACCATTGACTTGAGTCCAGGATCGAGGGAAGTCTCCGAGCACAGTACTAACCATATCTTCCCTTTCCTCTACGGGTCGAGGGTCTTCTTGCTCTCCTTCTGGGTTCCGTAGCTGTTCGGGACACTTCTTCAGGTGATCCCGGGATACAATGGCTGTGGTTTCCCCTCCGTCTTTACTGATGGTACAAACCTTTGGGTTGTCGTGGCTTGAGGGCAGTACGGTGTACGGGTCCTTCTCCCACTGGTCGTCCAACTTGTGGAGCCGTCTCTTCCTCTTCAAGACCTGCTCTCCGGGTACCAGGGGAACAGCGGGAGCATACTGGTTGTAATTTTTCTCTTGTCTTTCCCTAGCGAGACAGAGACTTCGCTCCACGCTCTCCTGTACTTTCCGGTACTGCTGCTGCCTCTCTGTGTCCCAGTCTGCTTCTGGTGAAGTGTCCTCGTGTGTCAGGACTCCCATCTCCAGGTCAACAGGTAGCTTACCAGGCCTTGCCCTCATTAGGTAAGCCGGGGTACAGTTGGTGGAACCTACAGGGATGTAGTTATATAGGTCCACCAGGTCGGGCAGCTTCTCAGGCCGCAGACTGCGTTCTTCCAGGGGCAACGTTTTCAGAAGATCCATTACCACCTGGTTCATTTTCTCACAAAGTCCATTAGTTTGCGGATGATAGGGTGTCGTCCTTATCTTCCGGCAGCCATACAGATTGCAGAATTCCTGGAAGACCTCCGCTTCAAAGGCAGGTCCCTGGTCCGTCAGCACTTGGTCCGGGTACCCGTGTGGACGGCAGAAGTGCTGCTGGAAGGCTCTAGCTGCTGTTTGAGCCGTTAAGTCCTTAACGGGGACGACAACCAAGAACCGGGAGTAATGATCCACAATGGTTAACGCGTAGACGTAGCCACTTCTGCTTGGGGTCAGTTTTACATGATCCAAGGCTACCAGTTCCAACGGCTGCCGGGTGACGATGGACTGCAGGGGAGTCTTCTGGCTGGCACGGTCCTTCCTTCTTAGGTTGCACGGGCCACAGTCTCTGCACCACCTCTCGATGGTTCCCCTCATGCCTACCCAGTGGAACCGCCCACGCAGCAGGAACTCCAGCTTCTTCCATCCGAAGTGTCCAGCCCCGTCGTGGTATGCTTCCATCACCATGGCTGCGTCTCTCCGTGGCACCACTACTTGCCAGATTAGTTCATGCGTCCGGGAGTTAACCATTCTGCGGCACAACTTCCCCTTGTAAAGGAACAGTCGACTCTTCTCAGTCCACAGTTGCTTGGCTTCCTCCGGAGCGTCTGGGTCAAGGCGAGCCTCTGGCCGAGTCAGCATCTCCTTCACCAGCCGGACGGCAGGGTCACTGTCTTGCGTTTCCTCCCAGTTGTAGTGAGGCAAGGGGTTAAACGTAGCGGCTTGCTTACTCCTTACCCGATGGGAATACTGGATAGTCCCATGACGGTGGAACGCGGGGAGTTCGACTTCTTCCAGTCCCTCTGGATCTTCTCCTACGTCCGGTAGGTTTGGCATCCTGGACAGGGCGTCCGCGTTGGTATTGGAGCGTCCTGCCCGGTATTTGATTGTGAACTCGTAGTTGGACAGACGGGCCATCCATCTTTGCTCTAGGGCACCGAGTCTTGCCGTGTCCAGGTGTGTCAACGGGTTGTTATCCGTGTACACGGTGAACCGGGAAGAAGCGAGGTAGTGCTTAAAGCGTTCGGTGACTGCCCACACCACTGCCAGGAACTCTAGCTTAAATGAGCTGTAATTCTCAGGGTTTCTTTCGGTGGGTCGCAGTTTTCGGCTGGCGTAAGCGATTACTCGTTCTTTCCCCTGCTGGATCTGGGACAGCACGGCTCCTAGCCCGATGTTACTTGCGTCGGTGTAGAGGATAAAGGGCTGGCTGTAATCAGGGTACGCCAGGATTTCATCCCGCGTGAGGGCCATCTTCAGCTGGCGGAAGGACTCTTCTTCTAACTTCTCCCATCTGAAGGGTGGCTTCTGGTTCTTGGCCTTCCGGGACTGGCCTATCAGGAGGTCCTGCATAGGAGCTGCCTTTTTGGTGAAACCGGGGATGAATCTGCGGTAATAGCCTACCAACCCGAGGAACTGCCGCACTTCCTTTACACTGGAGGGACTTGGCCATTCCTTAATTGCGGTGATCTTATCAGGGTCGGGAGCCACTCCATCAGCGCTCACCACGTGTCCCAGGTACTGCACCTTTGGTTTCAGGAGGTGACACTTGGAGGGTTTCACCTTTAGGCCGTAGCTTGCCAGAGCTTCGAACACTTCCGCCAGGTGTTTCAGGTGGTCCTCATACGTCTTGGAATATACGATGACATCGTCCAGGTACAACAGGACCGTCTCGAAGTTTCTGTGGCCCAGACAGCACTCCATTAATCATTGGAAGTTTCCTGGTGCATTGCAGAGTCCGAACGGCATGCAGGTAAACTCGCTAAGTCCCATCGGGGTGGTGAATGCGGTCTTCTCCCGGTCCGCCTCTGCTACAGGAACCTGCCAGTACCCACTAGTGAGATCCAAGGTAGAGAAGAAGTTAGCAGATCTTAAAGCAGCCAAAGACTCCTCTATCCTTGGTAAGGGGTACGCATCCTTGTGTGTGATACGGTTGATTTTCCGGTAATCTACACACATCCTCATGGTGTTGTCTTTCTTTTTGACTAAGACTAGTGGAGCTGCCCAGGGGCTACAGCTATCCCTGATCACCCCAGCCTCCTTCATGTCTCTAAGCATCCCCTTGGCGTGTTGGTAGTGTGCAGGGGGTACGGGTCGATACCTCTCTTTTATGGGAGGATGGTCTCCCGTGGGGATGTGGTGTTCTACCCCCTTGACTCGCCCGAAGTCTAACGGGTGTTTACTAAACACTCTCTCGTACTCTTGAACCACCCGATAGACTCCCTGTTTCTGGTGTGAGGGAGTGGAGTCAGTACCCAAATGTAGTTGCTGACACCAGTCCTCCATTGTTTTCTGAGAGCCGTTACCTTCCTCCGGGGAAGATGGAGGCAAGGGTTCTACGGACTGTATGGAATCTTGATTGATGGTATACAATTTGGCTAGCGTGGCATACCGGGGCAGGTACACTTCCCTCTTCCCGATATTTATTATGCGAACGGGCACCCTCCCATGGCGTACATTGACCACCCCCCGTGCTGTCAAAATGGTGGGCCTACTGTCTGAGTAAACTGGTTCTACCATTGCCTGGTAATCTCTACCTCTCAGACCAATAGCTGCCCGGCACCAAATCATCATTTCACTTTTCGGGGGCATGGCAATAGGGAAAGGGTCACACATTCGCACGCTACCAATCTCACCACCGGAGAGTTCTAGCTGTTGCCGTCGCATCAGTGCCCGGATCTCTTTCTGGAGCACTCGCTGCTGGCCGGAGCTGGCGTTCTTGGCAACCTGCTGTAAAAGGAAAATCACCTCTGCAAGACAATTTTCAATTACATTAGTTCCTAGAGTTATCTTTGGGTGACTCTCGTGTTTGTCAATGTCTACAATGATCAGTCCCTGTGCTGCCAGTTCGACTCTACCGATTTTAATGGTCGCCTCTTTAAATCCAATCTGTGGCACGGGCTGACCATTGCTGGCGATGATACTCAAGTCGTCGTCAGGGTAGCGGGTGATATCCGAGTCATTCCAGTACTGCTTGAAGAGCACGTACGGGATGGTGGTGACCTGTGACCCGGTGTCCAGTAGGGCACTCATAGGAATGCCATCCAGTACCACGGGTAAGACTGGACGTTCTCCCACATATTTGTCGCGCCAGTTCGATGGGCCTGGTGATCTTTTTCCTGGGGGTTGGCCCTCTACCCCAGGTTGTGCCAGTTTAAAGGACAGTACCTTGCCATATGTCTGGGTTGATTGCAGCGGCGGCAGATGGGTCGTCCGTCCTCGTTGTATCGGTCGCTGGGTCTTCCTCTGGCCGGTGGGGTCCTCCTTGGTCGACGCCACGGGATGTCCTCCGGTCCGGATGCCAGCTGGATCTTCCCTGGAGTGGAAACCTGTAAAGACTGCACAGTTCGGGTTAGCGCAGCAACGCTTTTAGCTAGCTCTTGGACCTGATGGTGCAGGTCTGGAGCCGGGTCATTGTTCAAAGCCTGCGCATCAGCTCCCACAGGCCCTGCCGACAAGGGCGCCGCCTCCTGGTGGTAAGTGGTAGTGGGGCGTCTGGGGGTCACAACGCCACCTGGTGCCGGTTCTCGAAGCACCCGGATGGCTCTGTCCTTGAACTGTGCAAATCCCAGATGAGGGTCCTGTAAGTCCATTGCCCGCAACTGGGTTCGGTGGGCATTGCAATATAAACCCTCTATAAATTGTTCAGTCAACAGCCTGTCCTCGTCTCCCACGCCGTCAGGGTCGGTCTGCTTAATGGCTCTCAGGGCCTCTTGTAGGTTCAGGGCATAGTCCCTTATACTCTCGTGTGCTCGCTGCTTGCACCCGTAGAATCTAAGCTTGATCTCGGCTGAGGTGCGGGTATCAAAGGTGTCCCTCAGCCGGGTTAGTATCCCTGCAACAGTCCTTCCCCCAGGTGGCCAGGACTTTACCTCCCTTTGGGCTGCCCCGGTTAATTGGGCCACCAGGATGCTCACTTTTTGCTCTTCTGTGAGGGGATACACCTGGAAGAGGCTATCCAGCTTTTCTCTAAAGTCATGCAGGGTATGTGACTCCCCTGAGTACTGGGGTAGCCAGGCCGCTCCCGGGATATAGGGCATGGTGAAAGGCATGACTGCAGCAGCGGTGGCGCTGGCGGGGGTTGAGGCGGTGAAGCTCTCCTCCGTATCTGACATCTTCCTCCCCCCTAGTGGACCGTGGCCTACCTTGCGATGATCCTCTTCCGTAGGCCGCGGCTCCGCAGTGGATCGTCAGGGTTGAGGACCTTCCGTCGCGCTCCTGTGACGTCGGCGTCTGCTGGGCTCCTTCCAGGACCTTACGCAACGTCCGGACGTGAGGCGGGGCTTCAGTTCTCGCGCGCTTTCGGAGTCCACGCCCCTCTTCTTCCCGCGCGGCGTCTTCAAGATGGCGTCCAACGGCGGGAAAACTCCACGGATGGCGGGAAGAAGGCAGAAGATGGCGCCGGATGGCGGGAAAACTTCGCGGATGGCGGGAAGAAGGCAGAAGATGGCGCCGGATGGCGGGAAAACTTCGCGGATGGCGGGAAGAAGGCAGAAGATGGCGCCGGATGGCGGGAATCTTCACCACTGGTAAGTTTGAACAGTCTTTTTCAGGCACGCAGTACCCGGTGGTTGCGGGCACGAAATCCTGCCGACTACGCCAAAAGTTGACGCACCCCTGGGCCTTCGTCGCGCGGCATCGCGTGCACGGGAGCTTACCCGGAGCCGGATCTGTTGAGGGTTGTAGTCTCGTGGCGGTGACCCGGTCCGTGCCCAGGGAGTCAAACTGAGCGGCGCTGTATTAGCGGTAGATGTTGGACGACTACTCCACCCGTTGAATGCAGCGAAGGAGCTGCCGCTGCAGGGCAGACCGCTGAGGCCGGTGGTAGGATTGTGCAGCGTGATAGTATCACCCCCAACGGGAGGGGTATGGCCTCAGGGCAGCCGACGTGGATGATGGGGGTAGCAGGAATCACTCAGAGACGATGCGGTGTAATTCAGGGTCTTTACTGGTGATAAAGATAGACCCTCCTGGAGTACTGGCTAGCGATCGGGGCCTGGTCAGTCCTTGAGCAGATGGGATCTCCCCTGGCCAGGCGGAGTTGTAGGCCTCCCAAACTGACTGTACTCTTCTGGCTACCTTGGTAGAGGCGGGTATAAGTAGCCCACGTCCCTGAGTGTACCGTGTGGTGCTCACCCGTATGGCCGGTGACTCGGGGCCTTCTAGTGGCGTCCGCTCCACGACGGCGGTGCTGGTCCCACGTGTGTGACCGTGCCTTCGGGTTTCTTGGCCAGAGGACCTGAAATCCCCTGCCGGGCGGTTTCTGCTGCTGGGTAAAGATTAGTCCCCACAGCCTCGGACTCCGGGTCCGGTGATAGCTTCTCAGTCAGGGCGAGCTCTGCAGCTGCCAGCCCCTGACTCCTTGTAACACTGCTCCCACAGAGCTCCTGTTGTTTCTTCCTATATTTGCTTCTTTTCTCTGCTTCTTCTCTACTCACTCACCCTGCCTCAGCCCTAGGTTTATATAGGGGAAGTTCTTCCCCTCCCAGGACTGGGCAGGAGGTGTGGCATGCATAGGATCCCTGACCAAGAGACCTCCCACCTGCTCTCAGACATAACATTGCTGTTACTGTGGAAACCAGACCCCTGGGGTGCCACAATAGCGTTCAGGGTGGGGGTGTTGTGGCTTTCTGGGTAGTACTATCCGCCAAACTTGGGATCGATTTACCTCCTGCTTCTGAATGCTGAACACCAAGCCTCCTAACAACCAATCAGATGATTTATTTAATGTTCTTACATACGCAAGAAAAATGAAAGCTGGATCCTGATTGTTTACTATGAGAACTGGAGCTCCTATGAAAGCACTGAACTACCCAGTGCAGGAAGAGTTATCATGAGCAAACAGAAAAACTGCATGGAAGATTTTATAGATTTACATTTGTTAGTTTGGGTTTTTTTTGCAATCAAAGCAGAAATAATGCTCTTTTGTAAAGATCTTTTTCCAGCTGGCTTCTTCATCAAAATCTATACTATAAGTATACGGTATATGTTATCAGATCTCCCGCCTGGCATTGTGTTCATAATCCATTCATCATCAATCAAGTCTTCTAGTAACAAATATTACACAAAAAATGAAATAGGGATATTGTTCCTCACACAGACCAGGACAGCCTGACAGCGAGACACAAAGGGAGCTCAGCCTGGTAATAAACTTATAAAGTCACCTAGTCATCTGGTTCGTAGGACATTGACCCAAGATGTCTTCTTGATAGAAATACCTACTGGAGTTTCCACTGCATGGGGTGTCTCTAAGTGTTATGACCTTGGACCTAGCGGCACTTATTTCCATAGTAATGTGGGAAGTGTTTGTCGCAATAAGCAAATGGAATTGATGGCTCCCTGTCAAACAACAGACAACCCGTAAAAAAAGCTTAGAGATATTAGTTGTTATATTGCCGGTCCCACTATAGCATGGACAGTCTGGGAATATTAGGGGAGAGCCAGACAAAACCACTTTGCTTCCTTCTTGCTGTCCATAGCCTCGAAAAAGCAACAAAAAAAGTATATTTTGAAGGTAACTCTTGTTAAAACTCTGTGTACATGAGTGTAACTACTATAATACTGCCCCCTGTCTACAAAAATAAGAATATAGCTGCCATTAAGCTGTCTCCTTAGGATAAGAATAGAACTGCTATTGTACAACCCACACACACCTCATGACCAGAATTAGAAAAATAACTGTAATAATGCTTCCCCATGCATAATTGCATATTTACAATACTGGCCATATCAAAACTAAGAATATACTGCAACTACTATAATACAGGCCATTAACAAAAGAATGTTACTACTCTAAAATTTCCTTTTATGTAAAAAATTATAGCTACAATAATACAGCCCCTATGTAAAAGAATATAACTGCTATAATATTGCCCCTATGTACAAGATTATAACTAATATCATACTGCTCCTATGTACAAGAATATAATTACTATAATACTGACCTGTATGTACAAGAATATAACTACTATAATACTGCTCCTATGTACAAGAATATAACTACTATAATACTGCTCCTATGTACAAAAATATAACTACTATAATACTGCCCTTGTGTACAAGAATATAACTACTATAATACTGACCCCTATGTACAAGAATATAACTACTATAATACTGCTCTTATGTACAAGAATATAACTACTATAATACTGCCCCTATGTACAAGAATATAGCTACTATAATACTGCTCCTATATACAAGAATATAGCTACTATAATACTGCTCCTATGTACAAGAATATAACTACTATAATACTGACCCCTATATACAAGAACATAACTACTATAATACTGTCCCCTATGTGCAAGAATAAAATTACTATAATACTGCTCCTATGTACAAGAATATAATTACTATAATGCTGCTCCTATGTACAAGAAAATAATTAGAATAATACTGCTCCTATGTACAACAATATAACAACTATAATACTGTTCCTATGTACAAGAATATAACTACTATAATACTGCCCCTATGTACAAGAATATAACTACTATAATACTGCTCCTATGTACAAAAATATAACTACTATAATACTGCTCCTGAGTACAAGAATATATCGAAGATAATACCGTTGCTATGTACAAGAATACAACTACTATAATACTGACCCCTATGTCATATGTACAGGAATATAACTACTATAATACTGTTCCTATGTACAAGAATATAACTACTATAATACTGACCCCTATGTACAAGAATATAATTACTATAATACTGTCTGTAACGGAGCTGGGTGGTAGAACCTCTGTGCCTTGGAACAAGGCGGGACCCCGAGGGGCAGGTGTTATACTGGGGACTACCTTGTAATAGAGCAGGTGGCTCCCACTGGTCAAGTAGCTGGGACTGACCGGAGTAGCGGGTGGACACAACAGGTAGGTAGCAGTCTCTGGGTGAGTAGGCGGGTGGTCAGGGCAAGTGACGGCTGAACGGGTAAGAGTCTCTTGGCTGGCAGGCAGTTGGTCACGGCAAGTGACGGCTGAGCGGGTAAGAGTCTCTTGGCTGGCAGGCAGGCGGTCACGGCAAGTGACGGCTGAGCGGGTAAGAGTCTCTTGGCAGGCAGGCGGTCACGGCAAGTGACGGCGGAGCCTCCAGGTAGGCTAGCAGGCGGGTAGCAGGTGAGCGCTCCCAGGTGAGTGGGCTAGCAGGTACGGCAGGTAGCAGGCAGGTAACTGGCAGGTGCTTCCTGGTCCGCAGGTGGACTTGCCCATAGACAGACTGGCGGATGCAGGAGACAGACTGTCGGGCTGAAGAGAAGACAAGCAGGCAGACAGGACTGGTAGTCAGGCTGGCAACGGGACCTGAGGGCTGAAGCAGAGGTGAGTATGCTTTGCAACAACTTTGCTCGGGCACCTCCATTTTGAAGGAAGTGCCTTATATATGAGAAGTCCTCCGGCTATTGGCCGGGGACTCCTTAGGACAGCGCGCGCGGTCCCTTTAAGAGAGGGGGAGCGCGCGCGCCCTAAGCACAGTGCCCGGGAAGGAGCGCACGCCGGCAGCAGCGAGGGAAGGAGCGCTGGAGGACGCCGTAGGCTGAACAGGAAGGTGAGAGGGACGGCGTCTCTGCCTAGCAGGAGGCAGAGACTCCGATGCTACACTGTCCCCTATGTACAAGAATATAACTACTATAATACTGCTCCTATGTACAAGAATATAATTACTATAATACTGACCTGTATGTGTAAGAATATAACTACTATAATACTGCTCCTATGTACAAAAATATAACTACTATAATACTGCTCCTATGAACAAGAATAGAATTTCTATAATACTGGCCATATGTACAAGAATATAACTACTATAATACTGCCCTTATGTACAAGAATATAACTACTATAATACTGCTCCTATGTACAAGAATATATCTACTATAAAACTGTTCCTATAAAGAAGAATATAATTATTATTATAATGCTCCTATGTACAAGAATATAACGACTATAATACTGTTCCTATGTCCAAGAATATAACTAATATAATACTGCCCCATGTACAAAAATATAACTACTATAATACTTCTCCATACGTACAACAATATAGCTACCATAATGCTATCCCCTACGTACAAGAATATCACTACTATAATAGTGCTCTTATGTACAAGATTATAACCACTATAATGCTGCACCTATATACAAGAATATAACTAATATAATACTGCTCCTATGTACAAGAATATAACTATAATACTGCTCCTATGTACAAAAATATAAGTACTATAATACTGCCCCTATGTACAAGAATATAACTACTATAAAACTGACCCCTATGTGCAAGAATATAATTACTATAACACTGTCCCCTATGTACAAGAATATAACTACTATAATACTGCTCCTATGTACAAGAATATAATTACTATAATACTTCTCCTATGTACAACAATATAAGTACTATAATACTTCCCCTATGTACAAGAATATAACTTCTATAATACTGCCTCTATGTACAAGAATATAGCTACTATAATAATGCCACTATGTACAAGAATATAACTGCTATAATACTACCCCTATGTACAAGAATATAACTACTATAATACTGCCACTATGTACAAGAATATAGCTACTATAATACTGTCCCTATGTACAAGAATATAATTACTATAATACTGACCCCTATATACAAGAACATAACTACTATAATACTGTCCCCTATGTACAAGAATATAAATACTATAATACTGCTCCTATGTACAAGAAAATAATTAGTATAATACTGCTCTTATGTGCAACAATATAACGACTATAATACCGTTCCTATGTACAAGAATATAACTACTATAATACTGCCCCTATGTACAAGAATATAACTAATATAATACTGCTCCTATGTACAAAAATATAACTACTATAATACTGCTCCTGAGTACAAGAATATATTGAAGATAATACTGTTGCTATGTACAAGAATACAACTACTATAATACTGCCCTTATGTACAAGAATATAATCACTATAATACTGCCCATATGTACAAGAATATAACTACTATAATACTGCCCCATGTACAAGGATATAATTACTATAATACTGTTCCCATGTACAAGAGCATAACTACTATAATACTGTCCCCTATGTACAAGAATAAAATTACTATAATACTGCCCCCTATGTACAAGAATATAACTACTATAATACTGCTCCTATTGAGAAAGCCCACATCTATAGTGGCGAAACGCGCGTCGAGGTTTCTTCTTGGCCAGATGGCGACCTGATCTTGCTGTTTTCCTCTAGTCTACTTGCTTTTCCCTCCTGACGTCCCCCTGTGTAACTGACCGGTAAGCAGAACCTTGCAGTGAATATGATTTCACCCTATCTGCACACAGGTGCGGATAGTATTGTGTGGTAGCTTTATCGTAGGTGCTATATAGTTTACCAGGGTTTACACTGTGTACCAGTCAGCTGGGTTCTCATCACCCACATTTAGATTGTATTTCACCATGTGCTGTTTTCTATAACTTATACTGTGACACCACCTCTGTGGATTACATTTTAATAATATTTAATAAAGATATTTGTTTTATGCCATCTAAGACTCTGTTTCTCCGGGTATATATGTATTATTGAGTAGGCACATAATTGATAGACACTATGCATTGCCTAGGTGTCTATCAAATCTTTTTCTTTAAATGAAGGCCGCTTTTTGTTTATGTAATACTGCTCCTATGTACAAGAATATAATTACTATAATACTGCCCTTATGTATAAGAATATAACTACTATAATACTGATCCTATGTACAAGAATATAACTACAATAATACTGCCCCTATGTACAAGAATATAACTACTATAATACTGCCCCTATGTACAAGAATATATCTACTATAATACTGATCCTATGTACAAGAATATAATGACTATTATAGTGCTCCTGTGTACAAGAATATAACTACTATAATACTGCCCCTATGTACAGGAATATAACTAATGTAATACTGCTCCTATGTACAAAAATATAACTACTATAATACTGACCCCTATGTACAAGAAAATAACTACTATAATACTGCCCCCTATGTACAAGAATATAATTACTATAATACTGACCCCTTTGTACAAGAATATAATTACTATAATACTGCTCCTATGTACAAGAATATAACTACTATAATACTGCCCCTATGTATAAGAATATAATTACTATAATACTGCTCTTATGTATAAAAATATAACTACAGTAACACTGCCCCTATGTGCAAGAATATAACTACTATAATACTGCTCCTATGTACAAGAATATAACTACTATAATACTGACCCCTTTGTACAAGAATATAATTACTATAATACTGCTCCTATGTACAAGAATATAACTACTATAATACTGCCCCTATGTACAAGAATATAACTACTATAATACTGCTCTTATGTACAAGAATATAACTACAGTAACACTGCCCCTATGTGCAAGAATATAACTACTATAATACTGCTCCTATGTACAACAATATAACTACTATTCTACTGCACCTATGTACAAGAATCACTACTATAATACTTACCTCTTTGTACAAGAATATAACTACTATAATACTGTACCTATGTACAACAATATAACTACTATAATACTGCTCTTATGTACAAGAATATATCTACTATAATACTGCTCCTATGTACAAGAATATAACTACTATAATACTATCCCTTTGTACAAGAATATAACTACTATAATACTGCTCCCTGTGTACAAGAATATAACTACTATAATACTGTACCTATGTACAAGAATATAACTATTATAATACTGCCCCATCTACAAGAATATAACTACTATAATACTGCTCCCTATGTACAAGAATATAACTACTATAATACTGTACCTATGTACAAGAATATAACTACTATAATACTGCTCCTATGTACAAGAATGTAATTACTATAATACTGCCCCTATGTACAAGAATATAACTACTATAATACTGCCCCCTATGTACAAGAATATAACTACTATAATACTGCCTCCTATATACAAGAATATAACTGCTATAATACTGCTCCTATGTACAAGAATATAACTATTGCAATACTGCTCCTATGTACAAGAATATAACTACTATAATACTGCTTGTAACGGGTCTGGGAGGCGGAACCTCTGAGCAAATATACAAGGGGGCGGTCCTTGTAAGGAAGCGGGTGGCTCCCAGGGAAGACGGGCAGGTAGTCACGGCAAGTGACAGGGACAGTCTCTGGGTAGAAAGGCAGGTAGTCACGGCAAGTGACAGGGACAGTCTATGGGTAGAAGGGAAGGTAGTCACAGGGACAGTCTCTGGGTAGACTAGCAGACAGGTAGCAGGTGGACACTCCCAGGTGAGCGGGCAAGAGTCTCTGGACGGGCAGGTGGTCACAGCAAGTGACGGCAGAGCCTCCAGGTAGGCTAGCAGGCAGGTAGCAGGTGAGCGCTCTCAGGTGAGCGGGCAAGAGTCTCTGGACAGGCAGGTGGTCACGGCAAGTGACGGCAGAGCCTCCAGGTAGGCTAGCAGGCAGGTAGCAGGTGAGCGCTCCCAGGTGAGCGGGCAAGAGTCTCTGGACTGGCAGGTGGTCACGGCAAGTGACGGCAGAGCCTCCAGGTAGGCTAGCAGGCAGGTAGCAGGTGAGCGCTCCCAGGTGAGCGGGCAAGAGTCTCTGGACTGGCAGGTGGTCACGGCAAGTGACGGCAGAGCCTCCAGGTAGGCTAGCAGGCAGGTAGCAGGTGAGCGCTCCCAGGTGAGCAGGCAGGCTGGTCCATAGGCAGACTGACAGGTGTCGGAAGGCAGACCGTCGGACCGCAGGCTTGCAAGCAGGTAAGCGGATATCAGGCAGGTATCAAGCAGGAATCTGGCAGGTGACTGGCAGGTAACTGGTAACGGGACCTGAGGGCTGAAGCAGAGTGAAGGCTTTGCAACAACATTGCTTGGGCACCTCCATTTTGGAGGAGGTGCCTTATATATGGTGAGGTCCTCCGGCCATTGGCCGGGGACTCCTTAGGACGGCGCGCGCGGCCCCTTTAAGAGAGGGCGAGCGCGCGCGCGCCCTAAGCACAGTGGCCGGGAAGCAGCGCGCGCTGCCAGCAGAGCGGGAGGAGAACGCCGGGCACGGAGAGGAGACGTGAGGGGAACAGCGTCCCTGCCTAGCAGAGGGCAGGGACGCCGGCGCTACAGTACCCCCCCCTTTAGGCCCCCCCTTTTTTAGGCCAGACAGAAATTTATCAAGGATGAGAGGGGCATGGATGTTCTCCCGGGGCTCCCACGCTCTCTCCTCAGGACCAAACCCCTTCCAATCTACCAGAAAAAAGGTTTTTCCTCTTACCCTTTTGGTGGCCAGAATGTTCTCTACCTCAAACTCGTTTTCAGCGGAAACCGGAGCAGGAGGCGTACCTGTAGACTTGGAAAAAAAGTTAAGTACCAAGGGTTTGAGGAGAGATACATGGAAGGAGTTAGGGATCCGCAAGTTGGCCGGGAGTTTCAATTTATAGGCCACTGGGTTGATTTGTTTGATAACTTCTAGTGGGCCGATGAACCGAGGCCCTAACTTGTACGAAGGAATCTTGAGCCGGACATACTTGGACGAGAGCCAGACTTTATCTCCAGGACGGAATTGTGGAGGATCCAGGCGTTTTTTGTCAGCGTGTTTTTTCATCCGCTCGGACGACTGAAGGAGTGCGGATCGGGTACTCTCCCAAATGGAGGAAAATTTGCTAACGAGAGATTCCGCAGCCGGATTGTCCACCGAGGTGGAGACGGGAAAAGGGATCCGAGGATGCTGACCGAAGACTACAAAAAACGGGGATTTAGAGGAAGATTCGCTCTCGTGATTATTGTAAGAGAATTCGGCCCATGGCAGGAGATCCACCCAGTCTGAATGGTGGGCATTAACGAAGTGCCGGAGGTAACTGGTCAGGATCTGATTGATCCGCTCCACTTGACCATTGGACTGTGGGTGGTATGCGGAGGAGAAGTCCAGGGTGACGTCTAACAGCTTACATGTGGCTCTCCAGAAGCGTGAGGTGAACTGAACCCCACGATCCGACACGATGTGGAAGGGCAGGCTATGGAGACGGAAGATGTGGCGGATAAAGTCTTTAGCCAGCTCGGGTGCAGATGGGAGGCCTGGCAGGGGAATGAAATGAGCCATTTTGGAAAAGCGGTCAGCGACCACCCAAATGACCGTACAACCGGCAGAGACAGGGAGTTCTGTTATGAAGTCCATAGCTATATGCTGCCAGGGGGCAGCAGGTACTGGAAGAGGAAGGAGGCGACCGGCTGGCAGGTGTCTCGGAACCTTGTTGCGGGCGCAGGACACACAGGCAGAAACAAAATCTATTACGTCCTTGTGCAGGGTAGGCCACCAGTAGTGCCGGGTGATAAGCTGGAGGATCTTTTTCTGACCGGCATGGCCAGCAAGCTTAGACGAGTGACCCCAGTGTAGGATCCTCTCCCGATCAGGTACCGTTACGAACGTCTTTCTGGGAGGGAGACGATTTAGACTCACGGGGGCCACCTGCATTACTCTGGCGGGATCGATGATGTGTTTAGGTTCCTCCTCAAGATCAGACACCAGGAAGGATCGGGACAAGGCGTCAGCTTTGATGTTTTTGTCAGCCGGGCGAAAATGAAGAACAAAATCAAAGCGAGCAAAAAACAAGGACCACCGGGCTTGGCGCGGGTTAAGTCTCTGGGCACTCTGGAGGTAAGCCAAGTTCTTGTGGTCCGTGTAAATTATTACCGGGTGAAGAGCCCCCTCGAGCAGGTAACGCCACTCCTCCAATGCCAGCTTGATGGCCAATAACTCTCGGTCTCCTATAGAATAGTTGCGCTCGGAAGAGGAGAAGAGTTTGGAGAAGAAGCCGCAAGTTACCATTCTCCCGGAAGACGATTTTTGGGTAAGTACCGCTCCGGCTCCAGAGGAGGAGGCGTCAACTTCCAGGAAGAATTGTTTGTTGCCGTCCGGGCGATGCAGCACCGGGGCGGAAGAGAAAGCCTGTTTTAAGGAAAGAAAGGCTTCCTCAGCTTCGGGCGGCCATTCTCTGGGATTAGTGCCCTTACGGGTGAGCGCAGAGATTGGGGCAGTCCGGGAAGAGAAGTGCGGTATGAAGAGGCGGTAGTAGTTGGCGAAGCCCAGGAACCGCTGAATAGCCTTCAACCCCTCTGGTCGAGGCCACTTCTCGATGGCAGACAGTTTCTCAGGATCCATTCGTAGGCCGGTATGAGAAATTATGTAGCCCAAAAACGGAAGCGAGGTCTGCTCAAAGAGGCACTTCTCATATTTAGCGTAGAGGTGGTTCTGCCTGAGCCTGAGCAGAACCTGACGAACATCCCTCCGGTGTGTGGGGAGTAGTGTTGAGCCACCCCCGTAGTGTTCGAGTTCGGTTCGGTTCGTCGAACACCCGTGTGTTCGCCGAACTGTTCGTCGAACTGTTCGTCGAACACCTTCGAACACCATTAAAACCAATGGCAGGCAAACAAAAACACATAGAAACACATAGAAAACACCTTCAAAGGTGTCCAAAAGCTGACAAACTGCTCAGAAGACACAACTAACACATGGAAAAGTGACAAGTACATATAGTCATGCGAAAAGAAAAGAGGTGGAGGAGTAAAAGGAGGGGGAGACACAGATATAGGCATGTCATGCCCTTCTAAAATCCAAAAAGTGAGAAGCCGACAAGTTCAGTCCGCTCCTGCCCGTGCCACCTCCGTGTCGCCGGGTTTGTGCCAGAGCCGCGGTGAACCTTGACGGCCAGCCCCCCTCTCCCAATACTGGTGCCTGTCCGCTGGTGGGTCGAGCGAGCCCCCCTGTGGTGGAGGCAGCTCTAAGCTTTTTAATTGAAATTGTCTCTCTAATTTGAATGAATACACTTTAAATCCATTTACAAGGATCTATTGGAGGGCAAGTCTCATGCCAGCAGCCGCGTAATTCCAGCTCCAGTAGCGTCCACTAAAGCTGCTGCAGTTAAAAAGCTTTTATAAGGATCGAGCTCGGCTGTCCACCGCAAGGCATCCTACTGCCAGTCCCAGCCCCTATGCCTTGGGGTGCCTCCTGATGCTCTTCACTGAGTATCCCGTGGTCCCGAAGCATTTCCTTTGAAAAAATTAAGTGTCCAAACTACAGGTGGGGTAGCTTGCTTAACAGCCGGGATAATCCGCTGACTAGCAGACACTGCTACTAGGCACAAAGTATTTCCTGGGCTAGATGCAGTTAAAAATTTGTAATTAGATACTCTCGTTGGATGCTGAGAAAGCATTCCATAGAGTCTCCTGGCACGCCATATATGATTCTCTTAAAAAGCTTGGGGTAAGGGTCTAGGGGACCCTTTTATAGCCAAAATCACGGCCCTGTATCACAATACGTCACCTAGGCTGAAGATAAATGGAATTGTAGCACCCTGAAAGCTCGGTTGCTACAGAGGTATTGCACCTCACCCAGAGGTGTGATATCTCACTCTCAGGTAAGGATGGAGTGTGGATCAGGACCCGACACCTGCATGCATTACACCACATTGCCGTGGGGCAGGGCGACCAATATGCCTCTGAGATGGGCACGACAGTCCCTGTCCCTGGCTGGAGTGGGGGGAGGGAACACTGAGGAAGGGGAACCCTGTAGTGCAGGAGCAGGGAGGAAGCAGTTCCTGGGTGCATTGAGAAGGGAGTATAAAAGGTGGGCACCATCTTAGTTCAGTGCAGAGAAGTCTGAGCAGAAGTGGCAGGGAGCAGGGGCTCTGCATGAGCTCTGCTCCGGAGGCGGGCCTAGTAACAAAGGCCCAGGCCTGGAAGAGGGAGAAGGAAGGAAGAGGAGCGGAGAAGGCTCCAGGAACGAGGAATGAAGGGATCCCAGGGGTGCGGACGGGCGAGTCGCCACCGCACGCCCGAATCCACCTGCGTGGAGGGGTCAGGCCAAAGGGGGAGACCGGTCCCCGAAACTAGTGGAGGCAGGAAACGACCCTCAGCTAGAAACCGGAGGCTGTGACATTTTATGTGGCGCAGCCCCTCGCTACACCCGCTAGGAAGGCACCACATAGGGTCAGGGAAACTGGCGCCAAGTTTACCAAGAGGAGGCCCGAGGCAGCCGGACAGAAGGGTGGTAAGAAAGGCCAGACAAAGGACACACAAAGGGGGTCCTGTGAAGCGCTCCAAAGTTATCTGGGAGTTGTCTGAGCCCCTCACCTGGTCAGCACAGTACGACGTGGGCAGCCGTTACCTGCAGACGTGGTCTGGATAATAAGAACTGTGAGTAAAGGCCCTGGACTGCATTACTGACTCCGTGTCGTTACTGCTGCTGCCCTGCACCATCACCCCCATCCTCCGCATACACTGCCCTGAGGCTATACTCCTCCCGTGGGGAGTTATGCTACGCTCTGCTGCACCCACAACACCAGCCTCAGCGGTCTGCCCTGCAGCGGCGGTTCACTCTGACCGCAATCCACGGGTGGCGTAGTTGGACATTTAAGCATCAAAACCACATAAATAGTTCCGCCACTGGTTTGACCACCCTGAGCCACGGAACCGGGTCGCCGCCACGAAGACTACAACCACCAGCATCCACCAAAAAGGGTCCGGCTCCTGGTGTCCCAAGGCCCAGGGGGTGCATCAGAACATTTTCATCACCTTTCACAATCACCAATGGGACAAGGCAGGGATGTCCTCTGTCCCCTCTCTTATACATCCTAGTGACGGAGCACCTGCTCTCATCAATTCGCCATAACCCCAATATTAGGTGGATTGAGGTGGGAGGCACCGAGTACAAGTGCTCTCTATTTGCTGATGATGTCCTAGTATATATCACTCAATCACATATATCCATCCATGCTGTTATGGCTGAAATAGATCACTTTGTTACATGGTCAAATTTTAAACTCAATGCAGCGAAGTCTGAGGCCCTCGATGTCTCCCTCCCCAAATCCATATAGGATTCCATCCAGTCCAACTTTCCCTTTGCCTGGCCCTCACAGGGTATCAAATACTTAGGAATTCCTATTCATAGAGACCTCTCCCATCTATGTTATCTTAATTTTGGGCCCTTTATTGAACAACTCCATACAGACCACGATTGGCAAGTTAGAACTGTAAGATTCACTACGTGAACCACTGGTGTTTTGTGGAAAAGCACATGTACACTGCGTTCCAAATTATTATGCAAAAAGTGTTTAGGAGTGATAAGGGAAGAATTTGTTTGTTTGTCAGTTAAACTCATTGATGGTGATGTGTGTCAGGGCTCTTTATATCACTGTAAGCAATTGCAGACACCTGTGCTAATTAGTTTGGCAGGTGTGTCCAATGAAAGGCAAGACTACTTAAGAAGGCTCTCTCACATTATTAAGCAGCCTACATTTTCTGCCAAAATGGGAAAGAAAAAGGATGTGTCGGCTGCTGAGAAGCAACAAATTGTGGAGTGTTTAGGTCAAGGCATGACTACAATCAACATTGTGCGATGATCAGGATGAAGTGTCTTGGCAATCAAGAAGTATCTAGCTGATTCACAGTACACACGTGTGCGTGCTGATAAGGGCAAATTGAGGACTCTTTCCTACAGGCAATTACGTCAGGTTAAAAGAGCAGCGGCAAAAAAGCCTTGTCATAGCAGCAGACAAGTTTTTGAAGCTGCTGGTGCCTCCAACGTCCCCCGAACAACAAGATGCAGGGTCCTTCAGAGGTTTGCAGCTGTGCATACGCCATCCTGTCGACCTCCTCTATCCACTTCACACAAGCAGAAACGGCTCCAGTGGGCTAAACATTACATGAAAACTGATTTCAAAACTGTTTTGTTCACGGATGAGTGCCGTGCAGCGCTCGATGGTCCAGATGGATGGAGTGGAGGATGGCTGGTTGATGGACACCCCACGCAAACATGGCTACAGCGCCAACAAGGAGGAGGTGGAGTAATGTTTTGGGCTGGAATCATGGGGAGAGAGATTGTCGGCCCCTTTAGGATCCCTGAAGGCGCTAAAGATGAACTCCATAATGTATGTGGATTTTCTCAAACAGCACTTCCTGCCATGGTTCAAGAAGAAGAAGAACCTTGTATTTCACAGCAAGATCATTTTTTTGCTTGATAATGCACCATCTCATGCTGCACATAAAACATCTGCATCTCTGGCTGATATGGGCATAAAAGGGGACAAACTTATGGTGTGACCCCCATGCTCCCCTGACCTTTACCCCATTCAGAACCTCTGGAGCATCATCAAAAGGAGTGTCTATGATGGCGGGAGGCAGTTCACATCTAAGCAACAGCTCTGGGAGGGTATTCTGTCCTCATGCAAAACAATTGAAGCAGAAACCATCCAAAACCTGACAAATTCAATGGACGAGAGAGTTCAGAAGCTCCTTTCGAACAAGGGGTCCTATGTGAAAATGTAACATCACCTAGAATAAAGTTTTGAGTTGAAAACTGTTTGATTTCAGTTTCTAATAACCTGCTAATGCTTATAATTTCAAAAATGACAATTTTTTTGGTCTTTATTAAAATGAAAAGGTTGATCGAAAAGTTTGGGGGATCTAAGAGTGTGGCAACCCAGTAGTCATGATTACTTCGAATTCTGACAATATGAAGGTCATGTTGCAGGTAGTGCAGCAAGAAGGCACTTAAGTGTCTTGCGCATCTCGGAGCCCCAAAATTATTTTCCGGGCTAGATGCAGCTAAAAATTATTATTAATTTTAAATCTGGTGGAGCTTAGTATAGATGGCCTAATAGGATCAGTGCTGCACACTGCTACAAAGCCCAAATTATTTTCCAGCCAAGATACAGATAAACATGATTAGTAATTTTAAATCTGGTGGAGCTTATTATAGATGGCCTAATAGAATCAGTGCTGCACACTGCTACAAAGCCCAAATTATTTTCCAGCCAAGATACAGATAAACATGATTAGTAATTTGAAAGCTTAAAACGGTTGGTAGGGTGATTTTAACCAATCATCAAGCTTTTACTCTCCCCAGGATGACACAGGGGTAGAAAAGTTGTTTCGGATCCATGATTTGTTCATCTTTATGAACGTGAGTCTGTCTACATTATCAGTGGAGAGCCGCGTGCGCTTATCTGTCAGCACACCACCAGCAGCGCTGAACACACGTTCAGACAGAACGCTGGCTGCGGGGCATGACAAGATCTCCAAGGCGTAAGTGGCTAGCTCCGGCCATTTATCCAGATTGGAAGCCCAAAAAGAGCAAGGGTGCAGTGACACAGTCATGGCTTCAATGTTTACTTGGAGATACTCCTGTACCATCGTCTCTAGGCGTTCACTATGTGTCAGACTTCTTGTCTCCTGTGGCCTTGCAAAGGATGGGCTAAAAAAGTGGTGAAATGATTCCGCAAAATTGATGTTACCAGCAGATACTGTGGTTCTGTTACGGTTTGAGTGCTGAACACTTGACGGTCCCACGGTTGGCAAGTTGGAACTGTGAGATTCACTACGTGCACCACTGGTGTTTTGTGGAAAAGCACGTGTAAGATTCTGCAACAGTCTCTGCTGATACTCCTGCATGCGTGCATCCCTTTCTATGGCAGGAATAATTTCGGCAAATTTACTTTTGTACCGGGGATCTAACAGTGTGGCAACCCAGTAGTCAGGATGATTTCTAATTCTCACAATTCGAGGGTCATGTTGCAGGTAGTGCAGCAAGAAGGCACTCATGTGTGTTGCGCATCCAGGAGCACCAAGTCCCTGTTGTGTTGGTGGCGAGGTAACAATCATGCTTCCTTCCTCTGTCCTCTCCCCCCAACCTCGCACAACAGAAATGTGATCAAGGTCTCCCTCATCTGATGAGTCTTCCATCAGTTCGTCCTCCACTTCTTCCTGGGCTCCTGCACCTTCCTCACTAGTTTGGCTGCTACCATGCGCCCTGGTAAAACAATCTCCCCCACCCTCACATGCCTGCCGCCTTGGTGCTGCCGACCGTCTGGACCTTGCAGATGTTAGCCCTTCCGCATACAACTCCTCCTCCTCTACTTCCTCCACCTCCTCTTGTGCCACCACCTGACTCCGAATTCTGTTTAACATGTGCTCCAGCATGTAAATCACCGGAATAGTCATGCTGATAATGGCATCGTCAGCACTAAACATCTTCGTCGCCATTTCAAAACTGTGCAGAAGGGTGCATAGGTCCCTGATCTGAGACCACTCCTCCAGCGTGATTTGCCCCACCTCTGGATCTCGTTGGCCCAGGCTATACGTCAGAACGTATTGTACCAGGGCTTGTCGGTGCTGCCACAGTCGCTGCAACATGTGCAGAGTTGAATTCCACCGGGTAGGCACATCGCATTTTAGCCGGTGAAGTGGCAGGCCCAACGACTTCTGTAGAGATGTAAGTCGCTGAGCTGCGGGATGCGAATGGCGGAAGTGAGCACACAGCGACCGTGCCCTCTGCAGAAGGCCATCTAGTCTGGGATAGTGGGCTAAAAATTGCTGGACAACCAGGTTCAACACGTGAGCCATACAAGGCACGTGTGTGACATTGCCCCGGCGAAGGGCCGCACCCAGGTTTGCAGCATTGTCGCACACGGCCTTCCCTGGTTTCAGGTCCAGTGGAGACAACCATTCATGAAATTGGTTCTCCAGAGCTGACCACAACTCCTCAGCTGTGTGACTCACATTTCCCAGACATTTCAAAGTAAAAACCGCCTGATGACGTTGAGCCCTACTGCCAGCATAGTAAGGAGGTGTGCAGGATCCCTTCTGCGCAGTTAGAAAGCTTGTGGCATGACCAGACAGGCTTTGGGTGCAGGTGGAAGACCGAGAGGAGGTTGAGGAGGCAGAAGCAGTGGAGGAACTTTGACATAAAGAGGATTGACGCACAACTCATGGGGACGGCAAGACTTGGACAGCAGCCCCTTGTCCTGCTGTCACCATAGTTACCCAGTGCCCAGTCAGCGACATGTAACGCCCCTGTCCATGCCTACTCGTCCAAGTGTCTGTGGTGAAATGCACCCTGTCACACACAGAGTTTCTCAAAGAAGCGGTGATGTTGTGTGCGACATGCTGGTGGAGCGCAGGAACACCTTTCTTTGAGAAGTAGTGCCGACTGGGCATCTGGTACTGGGGCACTGCGACGGACATAAGGTCTCGAAAATCCTCTGTGTCCACCAGGCGGAAAGGCAGCATTTCTGTAGCCAAGAGCTTGCAGATGGTGAAATTCAACCTCTTAGCTTTCTTATGGCTAGGAGGAAATGGTCTTTTACTTGTCCACATCTGAGGGACAGAGGGCTGGCTATTGTGCTTAGACGGGGTTGATAAGGGTGTCCCCGGCAAACTGCCGGTCTGTGAGGAAGATGCAGGCAGACATGTTAGGTTGCCTTGATCCAAAGGTGGTGCTATCGATGTCGGACAGCGCTCAACACCAGCTGGTGTTACCACCTCCAAAGAAAATGATGACCTGCCAATCACGCTGGCTGTTGCGGGTAAAGAGGTGGCAGGTCTGCGCCCCAAAACAGGTGTGACTGCTGTCCCCCCAGTCACAGAGGATGAAGAGGCCGCGGATGCACAAGATATGGCAGACGGCGGTTGGCCCGGCCGGCTAGGCCGCATTGTAGCACACTGAGCTTCCCACTGCAACTTATGCTTCATGTCCATGTGCCGGTTCATGCATGAAGTACTCAAACTATGTATTTTTTGGCCTCTACTTAGCTTTTGCTGACAAATGTTACAGATAACACGAGTTGGGTCATCTTTATCGATCTGAAAAAATGCCCAGGCTATGCAAGGCTTAGCACCCATGCGACCTGAAGAGCCACCACGACTTGTGGTGAGAGGCAGAGTTGTGTTTGAGGATGCAGTTGTTGACGTGCTTCCAGTACTACGTCTCTGTCCAGGAAGGCGCAACCTGACCTCGTCGTCACTAGCATCTTCCTCCATCTCCTCTGCTGACCTCATCTCTTGGCTGACTGTGGGTTGACAGTAAGTGGGATCTCCAACCTCATCATCATCACCCTGTGCGTTATCACACCCGTCGTCCTCAGAGCCAACCTGTTCCTGCCCTGACAAAAAACTAAAGTTGTCGCTCCAATCAGGTATTTGAGTCTCATCATCATCTTCCTCATTGTCTCCACCAACAGTAGTTACAGTTTGGGAATGAGGGTCTACATTATGGTCAGAACCTTCTGCGTCTGGTCCCGGATCCGACTCATAAAGATTCTGGGCATCAGTGCAGATCATTTCCTTGTCTGGATTCACAGAAGCGCTGGAGTCGACCTCTGATTCCCAGGCTATAGTATGAGTAAACAGCTCTGCAGACTCAACCATCTGTTCTACCTCATACTCAGACGGGCAGCTGGAGATTTGGGAGCTGTGAGGAAGCAAGTGCGATTGGGGTGACACCTTTGAGGACTGGAGTATTTGTGATGTTGAAGTTGATGTGGAGGAGAGCCCACTTAAAGGAGCACTTGATATCCGTTGAAGCACCTGCTGTTTTTGTGCCTCATCTGGAATTTGTAGCGATTGGCGTGGCCGTAAGAAAGGGATCTTATCACATTGTCCGCTAAAAGAAGTAGACATTTTAGTTTGGCTGGAAGATGGTCTTTCTTCTGCAGATGTTACTGTTGCTTTAACACCTACCCCACGGACACAACCTTTTTTCCCCTTCCCAACACGCCTATTCCCCTTTCCACCAGCAGCAGGCCTTTTTCCACTCATTTTGGTGGTTAACTAATTCACAACTCTGGAGTTGTTTGCACAAAAAAACAATGGATGGGAACCGAGCAGAGCTGAGTGGCTAAACTGTGGTATTAGGCCAAAACTATTGGCTGGGTTAGATGCAGAAAAAAATTATATTCGATTTGCAACCTGATGGAGGTCAGTATAGATGGACTAATAGAACAAGTCCCACACACTGCTAGAAGGCCAAATATTTTTTCAGAGCTAGATGCAGAAAACAATTATATTCAGTTTCCAACCTGATGGAGGTCAGTATAGATGGACTAATAGAGAAAGTCCCACACACTGCTAGAAGGCCAAATATTTTTTCAGAGCTAGATGCAGACAAAAAATTATTTTGAATTTGCAACCTGATGGAGGTCTGTATAGATGGATTAATAGAACAAGTCCCACACACAGCTAGAAGCCCAATATTTTTTCAGAGGTAGATGCAGAAAAAAAATTATTTTTAATTTGCAACCTGATGGAGGTCAGTATAGATGGACTAATAGAGAAAGTCCCACACACTGCTAGAAGGCCAAATATTTTTTCAGAGCTAGATGCAGAAAAAAATTATATTCAGTTTGCAACCTGATGGAGGTCAGTATAGATGGACTAATAGAACAAGTCCCACACACAGCTAGAAGCCCAAATATTTTTTCAGAGGTAGATGCAGATAAAAATTATTTTTAATTTGCAATCTGATGGAGGTCAGTATAGATGGACTAATAGAGAAAGTCCCACACACTGCTAGAAGGCCAAATATTTTTTCAGAGCTAGATGCAGATAAAAATTATTTTTAATTTGCAACCTGATGGAGGTCAGTATAGATGGACTAATAGAGAAAGTCCCACACACTGCTAGAAGGCCAAATATTTTTTCAGAGCTAGATGCAGAAAAAAATTATATTCAGTTTGCAACCTGATGGAGGTCTGTATAGATGGTTTAATAGAACAAGTCCCACACACAGCTAGAAGCCCAATATTTTTTCAGAGGTAGATGCAGAAAAAAAATATATTCAGTTTGCAACCTGATGGAGGTCTGTATAGATGGATTAATAGAACAAGTCCCACACACAGCTAGAAGCCCAATATTTTTTCAGAGGTAGATGCAGAAAAAAAATATATTCAGTTTGCAACCTGATGGAGGTCAGTATAGATGGACTAATAGAACAAGTCCCACACACAGCTAGAAGCCCAAATATTTTTTCAGAGGTAGATGCAGATAAAAATTATTTTTAATTTGCAACCTGATGGAGGTCAGTATAGATGGACTAATAGAGAAAGTCCCACACACTGCTAGAAGGCCAAATATTTTTTCAGAGCTAGATGCAGATAAAAATTATATTCAGTTTGCAACCTGATGGAGGTCAGCATAGATGGACTAATAGAACAAGTCCCACACACAGCTAGAAGCCCAAATATTTTTTCAGAGGTAGATGCAGATAAAAATTATTTTTAATTTGCAACCTGATGGAGGTCAGTATAGATGGACTAATAGAGAAAGTCCCACACACTGCTAGAAGGCCAAATATTTTTTCAGAGCTAGATGCAGATAAAAATTATTTTTAATTTGCAACCTGATGGAGGTCAGTATAGATGGACTAATAGAGAAAGTCCCACACACTGCTAGAAGGCCAAATATATTTTCAGAGCTAGATGCAGAAAAAAATTATATTCAGTTTGCAACCTGATGGAGGTCAGTATAGATGGACTAATAGAACAAGTCCCACACACTGCTAGAAGCCCAAATATTTTTTCAGAGCTAGATGCAGAAAAAAATTATATTCAATTTGCAACCTGATGGAGGTCAGTATAGATGGACTAATAGAATGATGCTATGCCCAAAAGATTTTACTTCACTAGGTGCAGTAAAAAAATTGGTATTCTATACACAGGTGGTATATCTTGCAACACAGATAGGCTACTCCACTGACTAACACACTCTGCAATAGGCCAAAAAGGATTAGCTTTGCTAGATTCAGCCAAATGATGTGAAAAAAACTTGCACAGCACTGGCACAGACCTGCCTGGCAAAAACTGATAGGAACTGATGTAACCTAGTCCTGAAAAGGACTGCAATTACAATTAGTCTTTACTCCCACAATCTATCTATTTAAGAGCACAGACCTGCCTGATAAAAGTCGTAGGAAATACTGTAACCTAGTCCTTAAAAGGACTGCAATCACAACTATTCCCTACTCCCAAGCTATCTGTAGATTTGTGCGAAAATTGGCTTGAAATTAACAAGGTATAGCGCACACAGCAACAGCGGTGCCGTCTAACACGCAGCTGCAGCAGTGAGAAAATGGTGGCGACGGGGAAAATGGCTTGGTCTTATAGGGCAAGGACATGTGACATACACTGCCAATGACACATGCCCTTGCTTGTGTGAAAAACAGCAGTTCGCTCCGTGTGTGCGCTGCTGATAGGCTGACAGACTGCACCTCCCCACTGTAAATGCGGGAAAGAGAAAAAAAAATGGAGATCTTCATTATTCCTGCAGAGATCCATCCCCTGCCCCTCCCCCCACCCCGCTGTACACTCAAACTGCGTATTAACATTAATTTTCATCATTACTGAGAAAAAATCCAGTTATGATTTTGGTGCACGAACAGTTATCGAACATAACCTCGAACAGCCGAATTTTTCTCAAATCGTTCGTGTTCGCCGAACGGCTCGAACACCGCCCAAAACAGCTCGAATTTGAGATTGGCGAACAGTTCGAGTAGAACAACGCTCATCTCTAGTGGGGAGATCCGGAGAGAAGACCAAGATGTCATCCAGGTACACCACTACGCAGGAGTAGAGAAGGTCCCGGAAGATGTCATTGACCAACTCTTGAAAGACGGCGGGAGCGTTACAGAGACCGAAGGGCATTAGCAGGTATTCATAGTGGCCGTCCCGGGTGTTGAATGCCGTCTTCCATTCATCCCCCTGACCGATAAGGACCAGGTTATACGCCCCACGGAGGTCCAGCTTGGTGAAGATTCTAGCCCCCCTCAGACGGTCAAATAATTCCGGAATGAGCGGAAGGGGGTATTTATTCTTCACCGTGATCTGGTTAAGGCCTCTATAGTCTATACAGGGACGGAGTGAGCCGTCCTTCTTTTTGACGAAGAAGAAACCTGCTTCCGCCGGGGAAGTAGATTTCCGGATGAATCCCCGGGCCAGATTCTCCTCAATATATTCTGACATGGATCGGGTCTCAGCAGCGGACAAAGGGTAAATGCGCCCACGGGGAGGAGTAGCGCCGGGCATCAGGTCGATTGGGCAGTCGTATGGTCTATGAGGGGGTAATGTCTCTGCCTCCTTTTTATTAAAGACGTCCGCATACGACCAATAAGGAGCCGGAAGACCAGGTAGATTGGCTGGAGTAGAAGGACGGACAGGATGGATGGGAACTAAACAAGTCTTATGGCAGTCCTGTCCCCAGCGAAGGACTTCTCCGGTCTGCCAATCAAGCACGGGTGCATGTCTCTGAAGCCAAGGTAGACCTAGTAAGAGGGCGTTAGAGAGTCCAGGCAGAACATGAAAGAAGATGCTCTCAGAGTGCAGCATTCTCACCTGCAGGGTTATGGATTCGGTGATGAGTTGGATCGGACGTGGTAAGAGGCCCCCATCCACGGCAGCGACAGATAAGAGTACAGCTAGAGGTTTGGTGGGAATGCGGTATTTCTCTACCAGAGACTGAGAAATGAGATTTCCGGCAGCTCCAGAGTCAAGTTGGGCTAGTTCAAAATAACGGTTCTCCCCGCAGATAATAGAGACCGACAGCAACAGAGATGGAGAGGGTTTACTCTTGTCTAGGACGACCTCTCTGAGCGATCCTAGACACAGGCGTTTCCCGACCTCTCCGGGCAGGAACGGATCCGGTGCTCCTTACTGCCACAGTAGAAGCAGCTCCCCTCGGCACGGCGTAACTCTTGACGGGTTTTGGCCATCTTGGTCTGGTCGACCTGCATAGGCTCGGGTGAGTGCGCCTGGGGAGTAGCGGGAGAAGTGACAGGTTTCTGAAAGGTAGAGGCTAGACGTGGAAACCTCCTCTCACGGGTGACCTCTTTGGCGCGTTCCTGGAACCGGATGTCAATCTGGGTGGCAAGAGTTATTAAGTCGTCGAGAGTGGTAGGTATGTCCCGACCGGCGAGTTCATCTTTAATACGGCCGGACAGACCCTCCCAAAAGACAGACACCAGGGCGTCGTTATCCCAGGCCAGCTCCGAAGCAAGGGTACGGAACCGTATGGCATATTGGCCCACGGTGAGATTTCCTTGATGGAGGCGTAGCAGAGATGATGCGGATGAGGTCTTCCGTCCGGGTTCGTCGAAGACTTTCCGGAAAGCCGTGAGAAAGGCTGGCAGGTTGGACACCAGGGGGTCTCCTCTCTCCCATAGAGGATTTAGCCAAGCCAGTGCCTCCCCCGTGAGATGGGACATGATGAAGGCTACTTTGGCCCGGTCGGAGATAAACTGGTGGAACAGGAGTTAAAAGTGCAGGGTGCACTGGTTTATGAAGCCCCGAGCTTGAGCGGGGTCGCCTCCGAAGCGTGGAGGTGCAGAAAGCCGGGGTCCGGGGCAGGATGCCAATGTATTGGTGAGCAGCGGCGCTGCCGGGCTGCGAGTCATGACACTAGTGGTGGTTGCTGATGGAGCAGTCAGAGTGTCCAGGCGAGAGTTGACATTCCGCAGATGACTCAGGATGGACTCCTGTTGGGACCTCTGACGGGACAGTTCATGACATAGGTCCGAGAGCGAGGGAGCTTGGGTGCCACCGGGTTCCATGGCCCGACCAAACTGTAACGGGTCTGGGAGGCGGAACCTCTGAGCAACTATACAAGGGGGCGGTCCTTGTAAGGAAGCGGGTGGCTCCCAGGGAAGACGGGCAGGTAGTCACGGCAAGTGACAGGGACAGTCTCTGGGTAGAAGGGCAGGTAGTCACGGCAAGTGACAGGGACAGTCTCTGGGTAGAAGGGCAGGTAGTCACAGGGACAGTCTCTGGGTAGACTAGCAGACAGGTAGCAGGTGGACGCTCCCAGGTGAGCGGGCAAGAGTCTCTGGACGGGCAGGTGGTCACAGCAAGTGACGGCAGAGCCTCCAGGTAGGCTAGCAGGCAGGTAGCAGGTGAGCGCTCCCAGGTGAGCGGGCAAGAGTCTCTGGACAGGCAGGTGGTCACGGCAAGTGACGGCAGAGCCTCCAGGTAGACTAGCAGGCAGGTAGCAGGTGAGCGCTCCCAGGTGAGCGGGCAAGAGTCTCTGGACTGGCAGGTGGTCACGGCAAGTGACGGCAGAGCCTCCAGGTAGGCTAGCAGGCAGGTAGCAGGTGAGCGCTCCCAGGTGAGCGGGCAAGAGTCTCTGGACTGGCAGGTGGTCACGGCAAGTGACGGCAGAGCCTCCAGGTAGGCTAGCAGGCAGGTAGCAGGTGAGCGCTCCCAGGTGAGCGGGCAAGAGTCTCTGGACTGGCAGGTGGTCACGGCAAGTGACGGCAGAGCCTCCAGGAAGGCTAGCAGGCAGGTAGCAGGTGAGCGCTCCCAGGTGAGCGGGCAGGCTGGTCCATAGACAGACTGACAGGTGTCGGAAGGCAGACCGTCGGACCGCAGGCTTGCAAGCAGGTAAGCGGATATCAGGCAGGTATCAAGCAGGAATCTGGCAGGTGACTGGCAGGTAACTGGTAACGGGACCTGAGGGCTGAAGCAGAGTGAAGGCTTTGCAACAACATTGCTCGGGCACCTCCATTTTGGAGGAGGTGCCTTATTTATATATGGTGAGGTCCTCCGGCCATTGGCCGGGGACTCCTTAGGACGGCGCGCGCGGCCCCTTTAAGAGAGGGGGAGCGCGCACGCGCGCGCCCTAAGCACAGTGGCCGGGAAGCAGCGCGCGCTGCCAGCAGAGCGGGAGGAGGACGCCGGGCACGGAGCGGAGAGGTGAGGGGAACAGCGTCCCTGCCTAGCAGGAGGCAGGGACGCCGACGCTACACTGCTCTTATGTACCAGAATATAACTGCTATAATACTGCTTCTATATACAAGAATATAACTACTATAATACTGTCCCCTATGTACAAGAATATAACTACTATAATACTGCCCCTATGTACAAGAATATAACTACTATAATATTGCCCCCTATGTACAAGAATATAACTACTATAATACTGCTCCTATGTACAAGAATAAAACTACTATAATACTGCCCTTTTTGTACAAGAATATAACTACTATAATACTGTACCTATGTGCAAGAATATAACTACTATAATACTGTATCTATGTATAAGAATATAACTACTATAATACTGCTCCTATGTACAATAATATAACTACTATAATACTGCCCCTATGTACAAAAATATAACTACTATAATACTGCCTCCTATATACAAGAATATAACTACTATAATACTGCCCCATATGTACAAGAATAAAACTACTATAAAACTGTTCCTATGTACTAGAATAGAACGACTATAAAACTGTTTCTATGTACTGAAAAATACCGTAACTACTATAGAGGTTTTGTTCTTTTTGTCCCCCCATGTTTAGTTTTGGAACTTCCTTAAGATCGCAGTGATTTTTTTTACATCCTAAATATTACGGTCTTTTTCGGGCAGTATTCATTATTATGGATCCTGTGTTCTAGTAAGAAGCCTATTGGTATTCATAGATTTTTATTCTTCGTCTACTTTTTTTTATCTTTTACCCTCCTCTTGGTCAGTAAAGCTTTTTCTCCACATCCCTAGAGAATAAAGCCGGCCACATACATTTACTTCACATGACTCTGTAAGGCGAGATTATCTGGCAGAAAGGAAAAAATGCACTTGAAAAATATAGTGAATGAAGGGATCGTTTTTAAATAGGGGACTTGCCTTTGTTGGCCAGCTTCCCAGCTGCCAAAAAATCACAAGCCGGTTATTATATTTTCCCTTTTCTCCTAAATCCTCCACCCCTTACCCTGTACTTGAGTGCTATAGAGAGGGTGCAAGAGCTTGGTATGTGAATATCTTTTCAAAGGTCACTTGATTGCCTGCTCACTTTATGGTTTACACCTGCTACATTCTGACAGTCAGTGGTGGGTTACTGTAAGACCCAATAAACACAAGGGCGAACAGGCAGAGGGGTGATAGTGCGAATGAGACCTCTAATTTTGTACTAAAATATTATGAAAAATTTATATCTTTATGTGTAACAAAATTTACCTAGTATATTGCTTTGTGACCTGTTCAGATGGATTAAAGCGAACCTGTCAACAGGATTATGCTAAGTAAACTACAGGCATTGTCATATTGGGGCTGCTGCACTGATTAATATGAAACCTGAGGTGAACAAATCCATCTTGTGGTTCTTGTGTAATCAGTGTTTGCAGTTTTGAGTTAAGGATATGCCAGTACTCTGGAGTGGGACTGTGGGCAGGGTCTTTCCTTGGTGGTCTAGGCCAGATCAGCAAGAATAGACCTGCCCACAGGCTGCCCCTATCTCTCCGTCTGGCTGTCTACATGATGAGGAACATACTTGTGCATGTAGGCAAGTCTTATCTTGCTTATCTGGCCTACAGCACCAAGGAAAGACTCTGCCCACAGTCCCGCACCCGAACATGGGCATATCTGTCACGCAAGGTGTGTGAAAGACTAAGTGCAACACAAGGGGAAAGGGGAAAGGGAGCCCAGACACTAGGGAAAGGGAGGAGTGTAGACCTCCTAGGCTGATCTGATATCACCCTGTCTCCACTAACGTCCCTATATTGGTTCTTCACAAATCACCGCACGCGAACCTAAACCCTGCATTTCCCTAGCACTTGGCGATGGATAGGGAAGAGGGAGATGAGAACTAGTCGATCCCCACTAACGACTAAAGGCAACAAGGGAGACCAACACAGGGGAAAGTAACTTAGCTCTTGCCGACTTCAGAGAGATAACTCCAAGCGTCCTTCTAGCACCACAGAGGAAGATAGCAGTCTGAGAGCTTCAAGCATTCACAAGGAAACATGTGAGTATCACTGGCACCTTCCTAATGCAAAGTGAAACTATTTAAACACCCAGGCCAGGATATCAATTAGCAGGAAGGAGGTAGCCTCTGGGACCTAGAGTGAAACAGCTAAGAAGGAGTCTGTAATGCCAAACGAAGAGGTCTTCTGCAACCAACTGCAGGGCACCCCTCTACAAGTGGCCTCCAGACACTCAGGACCAGGTTTCTCAGTGTAAGAGGTGTGAAATGAATGAAATAACCTGGGTGCATTCATCTCTGATGCTGAAACCCGCATCCTCTCCTCTGGACCATAACCCTTCCAGTGCACCAAGTATTGTAAAGACCGATGTTGGAAACGAGAATCTATGATCCTCGAAATCTGAAACTTCAGAAACCATCAACCATTACTGGGGGCGACGGTAGAGGTGAAAGCTCAAGAGGTTCCACATACTTCTTGAGTAAGGACTTGAGGAAAACATTGTTGATCTTAAGGGCCTGAGGAAGCTCAAGACTAAATACTGCTGGGTTAATGACAGTGGTTATTTTATAGGGACCAATAAATCTAGGTCCCAACTTCCAAGACGGAACTTTCAATCTTATATTCCTGGTAGACAACCACACAAAGTCATTCATATTCAGGTCCGGACCTGGCAAGCGTTTTCTGTCAGCCATACCTTTATACCTGGCTCTCATGATCTTTAAATTACTCAGAACCCCCTGCCACACCTAGGAGAGCGAACTCCCGAAGCTCCTCCTCCACTAAAAGTACCAAACTGTGGATGGCAACCGTATGCACCAAAGAGCGGTGACCTGCCAGTGGATTCTTGGCTATGATTATTAATGGCTAATTCTGCGGTTAGTAAGATGCCCAATCCTCATGATTTTCGGAGACGAAACACCTGAGGTAGGACTCCAAATTCTGATTGATGCTCTCGGTCTGTCCATTCGACTGAAGTTGGAAAGCAGAAGCAAAGGACAGCTGTGCCCCTAGTCGAGAGCAGAATGCCTTCCAGAACTTGGAAACAAACTGGGTCCCCCGATCTGACACCACATCGGAGGGAACCCCGTGAAGCTTCACAATCTCATTTATGATCACCTGAGCAAGTGTTTTGGCATTTGGAAGTGCAGGTAATGCGACAAAGTGAAACAAAAAGAAGAGTACCAGACAGACGGGTATGCGAAACCTTAGACCACGCGCAAATACTACAAGCAGATATGTGTTCAATAACATCCCGATGCAACCCGGGCCACCAAAAACGACGAGAGAGGAGGTCCGTGGTTGCCTTACCATCTGGATTACCAGCAAGAACAGAGTTATGATGCTCCTTAATTACTTTGCGGCGCAGATTAGATGGCACAAATAACCTTCCTGAAGAGCAGGAGGCAGGGGCGTCCCCCTGAGCCTACAACACCTCACTCTCCAGTTCAGGAATATAATGCCAAAATGACTACCCCCTTCTGTAATATCGGGGCAGGGTTCTCATGGTCACCGCCACCAGGGAAGCTTCGGGACAAAGCATCAGGCTTTTGTTACACGCACGCCGCTAGGTTCAGATAGGGGCAAGACAGGTTACATGAATTCTTTGGAATCCTGGGGGAACCGTTACTCAGGGCGACCACAGACCATGTGCTGCAGCTTCTCTCAGGCACAGGGGTATTAACCCTCAGGCAAAGACACGTAGGTTGTTTCACTTGCTGACCAGACACACTTGACAAGAGTCCTCATAAATGGTAGAACAGTAGCATTTAATAAGCCACACAGCCAGTGAAAGTTAAGTCTTATGAGCAACAGGCTTCAGTGACAAACAGTACAGTTTCCTTAGCAGCACAGCAGTTCACAGTCTTCCCAGTAGTACAGGACAACACAGTTCTAATGAACATTAATGAACACAGCATTCTTTACAGCACAGTGAGATGGAGGGGGGAGGGTTTGCTGAGGGAGATGATCCCTGTGACACCATTTCTTCCAGTCCTTATCTTTCTGCCTGAAAATACTCTGCACTGCTAGTTCAGGAGTATTGTCAATACTCAGCAATGCTCTTCATTTTTTGTATGTATAAGGCCGACTTGTGTATGCTAATTAGTTTCTGTGTTTTCACAGCATATTTAAGGCCTCTAATGGATTTTCAAGCACGGGACAACGCCTGGCTCGCACAATTAAATAATGCATCTGACGATGGTGGTGCCTCTGGGTCAGTTGTGGATCAGAGTCTGCAGGAGAACATTATTAAATTTAAAAACCTTTTAAAACGGAGAACACGGGCATGGTGGAACCATGCGTTCCTAGTGAAATATATTGATAAAACCCTTATTCCAAGAGGACTACGCGTTCAAATTTTTCCCTCATTTGCCATTGAGGATGAGGATTTCAAAAATAGGTGGGAGTCATTGGCGGACACATGTTCCCTGGGCATTTTGCAATTATTAAAGGAAATGAATAAAAAATCTATTAAGGAAATGGAATCTGAAATGGAGCAACGTCAGGCTTGTTTCAGAAAAGATAATAATCAGTTGAGGCAGCTTAATGAAGAGGTTGCTGCCGAATCTCAGAAATGGGTGAAAGAGATTTTTTCAAATAAAATGAAAAAATTCCAGCGAGATGTACAGGACAAACAGACTAAGCATGTCTATAGAAGGCGATCATTTACTGATAGGTCACGACCACGCCATAGATATAATTCTAATTCCTGTTCAAGATCGGTATCATCAGTATCTGCTGCCTCCACTGAGGATCAAGTGCCTCCGGTGAACCCATCCTCTCATGAAAGATCATTGGTTAATCCACCAGCTAGAATCCAAACAAGACCAAGCAATAGGATGAGGCTGGCTACCTCCTATCAGGTAGGTGCTCCCTGGTGTGGGCCCCGTGTCATCAATCTATCCACACATGTGTTGACTCGAGCTCAGGTGGAGGTCCTCGAAAGAGGCTTATCTTTTTCACCAACCAGTTCCTTTAATTTCTTTACAGCCCTCAAGGACCTCCACCTGCTTGCCCGAAAGTTATTTCTTAAAAAACTCCATTGCAGGTCGCGTGGTGATCCTGGGCCTGTGGACACTGCAGAGAGGGAGGCATTAAAAAACCTGGAGGACCTCCTCTAAGAACAGGGAATCACACCAACAGGTGGGTCACGTTTAAGTATACATCCTAAGTCCACACGTTTCCCTCCCCTGTCCCTTAGTCCGGCTGTGGAAATATTTGTGCGGCTGGTGGCTGGAGGCCTCAAGAAGCTCTCCACCCATAGGAAATTTGATAATCTTACTTACTGCCAAAGATTGGCTATTGAACAGCTCTATTCGTATCAGGATATTGTTGTCAAGCCTACGGACAAGGGAGGGAACATTGTTGTGTGGCCCTGTTCGAGGTATGAAAAAGAGGACTTCCGTCAATTGAGGGACTCTGATACCTATACAAGGCTACCATTTAACCCTACGGCCTCTTTCTCTGCAGCCCTCCAGGGGATTTTGGGTCGCGCATGCGACCAGGGGATCATTAATAAAAAAAACGCTGGAAACACTTACTGTCCGATTTCCCAGGACAGCAACCTTGTATCTTCTCCCCAAAATCCACTAGGACGCAGTCAACCCGCCGTGGCGTCCGATCATGTCAGGTCAGGGAAGTTTATGTGAACCGATATGTAAGTACATCAACAATTATTTAAAACCTCTTGTCGAGACTCTCCCCTCATTTGTTAAAGACACGACGGACGTCCTCACGCGGGTTGACGGCGTCCTGGTGGAGGATGGCACCCTCATGGTCACGGCTGATGTGGAAAGCTTATATACATGTATCTGACACGACCTGGGCCTCGAGGCAGTCCGCCTCTTCATCAGAGCCTCCAGCCTGGACGGCCCATCTTGAGAGCTCATTCTTGAGCTCCTTCACTTTATCCTCTCGCACAATTATTTTTTGTTCAAGGCCACGATATATCTGCAGCGACATGGCATGGCGATGAGGGCGGCTTGAGCGCCCTCGTACACCAATCTCTTCCTGGGGTCTTGGGAGAGGGAGCTTTTTGATGACGAGGGCTTGCTCGCCGCGGACCATGTTGTGTCATGGTTGAGATATATCGATGACATTTTGTTCCTTTGGCGAGGGACAGTGAAGGAGCTCGATGAGTTCATGGCACGGCTCAATGCCAACTCGCGTAGTATCAAATTAACATATACATACCACACTAAACGTATTGACTTTCTGGAGGTTACTCTGGAGGTGGACGATGATTCCACCAGCCAGACTGACGTCTTTAGAAAGTCTACGTCAGTGAATGCTCTGATCCACGCTGAGTCGGCACACTACTCGCCAACGATTCGGGCCATCCCGGTTGGGCAGTTCCTGAGGATGAGGCGGATCTGCTCTACCAACTCTAAATTTGAGGCCCAGGCCACTGATTTGACAAAATGCTTCAAACAACGGGGATACAGCAATCGTAGCATCAGAAATGACTATGAGAGGGCGCAATAGCCTGTTAATAGGCCAAATTGGGGAAAGATACACATGGTCAAATCCACTACATCTCATCATTTAACCATGAGTGGGATTACTCGACACTGGGCAATCCTTGGCACGGAGCCTTCCCTACGGCGTCACCTTGGCAGTTTCCAATTGATGACAGCCCGTCGAGCAAAAAATCTGGGTGACCTATTGTTGTCTAGCCACTATGTTCCCCCTATATCTAATCCATTTCGGTCCCGTGGACCCACCGTGGGATGTCTCTTTTACGTCCTCTGACGGCTCCCGCAAATTGAAAATCTCTCATTACATTTCCTGCAGTACGAGCAATGTGATATATTATGCCACCTGCGGATGTAATTTGATATATATAGGTTTGACATCAAGGGAGCTGCGTGTGAGGGTACGCGAACATGTGCGGGACATTGGCGCGGCCAGGATAGTGACTGACCCCCAAGAGCTTAATACTTTACCACATCACTTTAAGGCATCACATGATTGTGATCCAAAAACATTACAAGTACGTGGCATAGAAGCAGTACATCTTGGCTCTTGGGGAGGCAATATAAAACAGCTCCTGGCCCAAAAGGAGGCCAGGTGGATGGTCAACTTAGACACGGTGAGCCCGTGGGGATTAATGAGGCTTTGAGTTTTGCCTTTTTTTTATAATCTGTACGTTTTGGATTCAGTTCTCCTGCAGACTCTGTGTAACATTTCTGTGGTATTTGTCATTTTATTATTATTTTTCGTTCCTTTTGTACAATGTTTTTAATAGATTTCTTTTATGATTGTTTTATCTAGTGTACATTATTGAGGAATTGATGTACATCTTTACATGGACCTCTATCTGGTAAAAGGAATTTTGTTTATTTCTACCATCCTATTAGGAAGCTTTGGGATGAATATTCTAAACATGCCCGGAATATCTACAGTATATCCACTATTGTTATGTGGACAACACATTGGATTCATATATTTATTTTCTTTTGTCCCCCCTTTGCACTGTTGTCATAAATATATTTATTATTGGTGATGTATGACATTGCATTAATGCGACACAATGATATAATGTGCATATATTTACATCAGCGTTGGCTGTGATGATACTCCATGTTCCATCACTGTGTGTACTCCATTCATTCCCTCTTGGTCTTCACTTGTGCTCCTGGCGCTGTGCGCATGCGTTCCTGCGGTCTCCCTTGCTTGGCGCGCACCTGGCTATCTTCTGCCTTCTGCTCATTGCACCTTGGCGCATGCGCGGGTGGCGTGACGGCCCGGGCGCATGCTAGTGAAGGAGCACCTATGGCGCATGCACCACTCATAGCACTACGTCTATGTCTCTAGCCGCTCTGATCAATCTGCGGTCATGTGGTGAGTCACATGACCGAACTGCAGGCGTATTTAAAGGTCCTTGTACCTATGATTAAATCAGCCTCTTAAGAAAGCTAATAGTCCTCAGGCGAAATGCGCGTTGAGGCACTTCCGTCCACGGATTTCCTTCTCACAGCACACTTCAGCCCTCTTATTCCATTCCTTGGTAAGGCTTTTGATTCCTATTGACTATGGCCGCATATTAGTGTTATAGCAGATTGTTGCTCACAAATGTATATTGATATTGCCCACAGCCATCTTCTATCGACTATGCTTGCCTTGCTTTGCTTTCCCTAAACCCACTGATTACACTCCCATGCAGTGGGTACGGGTCTGTGGGCTATAGGGTGCTGTGTTTTCCTGACATCATGCACCCCTGTTTGTCTATACCATGATTACATTATTTATTATGTGATGTTAAATTATTTGATGCAATAAAATTGTTCATTGTTTTCTACCATTTAGCTCCTTTGTTCCTCCTTTCTGATTAGTTCAGGAACTCTACCTAACCTGTGCTTAGCTTCACTCCTGACTTGAATCCTTTTCACTTGCAGGGGCGCTTCTGTGAGATACAGAACACACACACCACCTTTCTCTTCGGCTCCAGCCAGACAGTAAAAAACTTCCTCACAATCCCCCTGGGGCTCTACTAAAACCCTCCCTGTCTCCTTTGACTGTATTAACCCTTCTAGTTGCTGGATGCTTCTGGAGCACAACACTTCCTTTCTCCTGTGCTTGTGTTACTTCTAATAGTTGCTAGATGCTTTTAAAGCAACAACGCTACTTCTGCGTGTCACACTCTTCCCTCCTTTTTGAATGTCGTCCTTGACATGCACCTTAATTGGTCAATCTGACCAATTTTGAGACAGTGGTGAAAGTTGGATAACTTTATATACAAATTGGCATTGTAAAATTGGTATAACGTTCATAAACATTGATAACAACCTAATCTTATGACCTTTTTCTTGTAGGATGCCTGTAATAAATAAACAACCCAATTACAACAATCAGCATCTCTTCAGCTGGAGCTTTTCATACATCTTCAACCAGCTCTCTCTCTCTATGCTTTAGCAGTTCTTTGCATCTACCAAGTCTTTTAAGGAAAATCAAAGCATGAAAACAAGTCTTTCCACCAGGCAACATCTTCCATACTGCCTCTCGGTGGTGAATAACACTCAAGTGGGCTTACCTGGTCTGCAGGTAGAGATACCTATTTCCAGTCTACAGTCCTTGACACTTGACTGTTGACCAACTGTCTCATACATCAGCATCACAGGCCTCCTCACTTCTCGAGTCGACATCCTCCTGGTGGGTTGTTCCTCAGATACCAAGGGTTCTTCGGTCACAGGAGTTTCTTCCGCTGCACTTATTTCCCGTGCTTCCTCAGATGCTCTTGGAGCTGCCTCTGTAAGTTCCTGTATTTCTCCTGAGTGGCTTGTTTCTGCACCGTCTGGTATTTCCGCTCCTCCTGAGTGTCGATTGGTCTCTTCAGGGGCCAGTGTTCAATCATCAGATCTGAATTGGACCTCATCTGTTCTTCCTAGCACGAACTCTGGAGCCTCAGTACAAACAAAATTTTCCTGGACCGCCTTTCTCACGTACGTTCTTGACCAGCACCCGGCTTCCCGGTGTCAATTCTGCTCCATAACATTTTCGATCATAGTACTCCTTACTCTTGCTCTGTCCTTGCGTAACCACTTTGGACGCTATGTTGTATGTGACGCACCCCTGGGCCTGTGTCGCGCTGTGTTGCGCACGCGGGAGCTTACCCGGAGCCGGATCTCTTGAGGGTTGTAGTCTCGTGGCGGTGATCCGGTCCGTGCCCAGGGAGTCAGACTAAGTGGCGCTGTATTAGCGGTAGATGTTGGACGACTACGCCACCCGTTGAGTACAGCTAAGGAGCTGCCGCTGCAGGGCAGACCGCTGAGGCCGGTGGTAGGATTGTGCAGCGTGATAGTATAACCCCCAACGGGAGGGGTATGGCCTCAGGGCAGCCGACGTGGATGATGGGGGTAGCAGGAACCACTCAGAGACGATGCGGTGTAGTTCAGGGTCTTTACTGGTGACAAGGATAGACCCTCCCGGAGTACTGGCTAGCGGTTGGGGCCTGGTCAGTCCTTGAGCAGATGGGATCTCCCCTGGCCAGGCGGAGTTGTAGGCCTCCCAAACTAACGATACTCTTCTGGCTACCTTGCTAGAAGCGAGTATAAGTAGCCCACGTCCCTGAGTGTACCGTGTGGTGCTCACCCGTATGGCCGGTGACTCGGGGCCTTCTAGTAGCTTCCGCTCCACGACGGCGGTGCTGGTCCCATGCGTGTGACCGTGCCTTCGGGTTTCTTGGCCAGAGGACCTGAAATCCCCTGCCTGACGGATTCTGCTGCTGGGTAGGAGTTAGTCCCCACAGCCTCGGACTCCGGGTCCGGTAAGAAATCTTCTCAGTCAGGGCGAGCTCTGCAGCTGCCAGCCCCTGACTCTTTGTAACACTGCTCCCACAGAGCTCCTGTTGTTTCTTCCTATGCTGCTTCTCTTCTCTACTTCTGGCATGGCCCAGGAGCTGGGCCCAGCCGGGGCCACAGCTCCCTGTCAGCCCTCCTGGCTGAACTCTCCCTCTGAACTCCCTAACCCTGCCTCAGCCCCAGGTTTATATAGGGGAAGTCCTTCCCCTCCCAGGACTGGGCAGGAGGTGTGGCATGCATAGGATTCCTGACCAAGAGACCTCCCACCTGCTCTCAGACATAACACTGCCGTTACTGTGGAAACCAGACCCCTGGGGTGCCACATTCCCCCCTAGTGAAATTTAGTACTCCGGGACTAAACATATTTTTAGAAAAACATAACAAGGTATAAACAATAATAATACAATAAGAAAAACACATAAAGATGGTTACGGCGTGTCCGCAACCGGGTGCAGTCTTTGAAGAAAACAAAGGTGTCCATTTCACCAAAACAGGGAGACATAACCAGGTAGGGGTCTGTCCTGCCCCGAGTCCTTAACAGTCTTTTAGTCCATCCTGGGTTACGCTCCACTAACTGTACAAAGGATTCCCGGTAAATCCACCAAGGACTCCTATAAATTACTAGAAACACATAATTATTTACAGGATATGGCCGCTCTCAGTCCTTGGCCAGTGGGGATAAGGATTGGCTGCTCACAGTCCTCAGCCTGGTAAGGGATAGGGGATGGCTGCTCACAGTCCTCAGCCTGGTAAGGGATAGGGACACACGGGGAACAATTCACTAATCCCAACGGGGACCATATTTTAATTAGCAGCAGTCCTTGTACCCTAACGGGTAACTATTTACAGCTCTTTATTCACGCTACTTCCCTTCAGTAGCTATGTCCTCTTTGTGCTCCCTCCTGAGGGTAGTCCTCAGACCCGTCCGGATCCTCTTGGCTTTCCTCGTATTGGTAGTACTGCAGCTCCTCCTCGGTTAGCTGGGTTAGTATCTCTGCGACAGTCCTCCTCCCAGGTGGCCAGGACTTTACCTCCCTTTGGGCTGCCCCGGTTAATTGGGCCACCAGGATGCTCACTTTTTGCTCCTCTGTGAGGGGGTACACCTGGAAGAGGCTATCCAGCTTTTCTCTAAAGTCATGCAGGGTATGTGACTCCCCTGAGTACTGGGGTAGCCAGGCTGCCCCCGGGATATAGGGCATGGTGAAAGGCATGACCGCAACAGCGGTGGCGCTGGCGGGGGTTGAAGCGGTGAAGCTCTCCTCCATATCCGGCATCCTTCTCCCCCCTAGTGGACCGTGGCCTACCTTGCGATGATCCTCTTCCGTAGGCCGCGGCTCCGCAGTGGATCGTCAGGGTTGAGGACCTTCCGTCGCGCTCCTGTGACGTCGGCGTCTGCTGGGCTCCTTCCAGGACCTCACGCAACGTCCGGACGTGAGGCGGGGCTTCAGCTCTCGCGCGCTTTCGGAGTCCACGCCCCTCTTCTTCCCGCGCAGCGTCCTCAAGATGGCGTCCAATGGCGGGAAAACTCCACGTATGGCGGGAAGAAGGCTGAAGATGGCGCCGGATGGCGGGAATCTTCACCGATGGCGGGAAGAAGGCTGAAGATGGCGCCGGATGGCGGGAATCTTCACCGATGGTAAGTTTAAAAGTCTCTTTTTTTTCCAGGCACGCAGTACCCGGTGGTTGCGGGCACGGAATCCTGCCGACTACGCCAAAAGTTGACGCACCCCTGGGCCTGTGTCGCGCTGCGTTGCGCACGCGGGAGCTTACCCGGAGCCGGATCTCTTGAGGGTTGTAGTCTCGTGGCGGTGATCCGGTCCGTGCCCAGGGAGTCAGAGTAAGTGGCGCTGTATTAGCGGTAGATGTTGGACAACTACGCCATCCGTTGAGTACAGCTAAGGAGCTGCCGCTGCAGGGCAGACCGCTGAGGCCGGTGGTAGGATTGTGCAGCGTGATAGTATAACCCCCAACGGGAGGGGTATGGCCTCAGGGCAGCCGACGTGGATGATGGGGGTAGCAGGAACCACTCAGAGACGATGCGGTGTAGTTCAGGGTCTTTACTGGTGACAAGGATAGACCCTCCCGGAGTACTGGCTAGCGGTTGGGGCCTGGTCAGTCCTTGAGCAGATGGGATCTCCCCTGGCCAGGCGGAGTTGTAGGCCTCCCAAACTAATGATACTCTTCTGGCTACCTTGCTAGAAGCGAGTATAAGTAGCCCACGTCCCTGAGTGTACCGTGTGGTGCTCACCCGTATGGCCGGTGACTCGGGGCCTTCTAGTAGCTTCCGCTCCACGACGGCGGTGCTGGTCCCATGCGTGTGACCGTGCCTTCGGGTTTCTTGGCCAGAGGACCTGAAATCCCCTGCCTGACGGATTCTGCTGCTGGGTAGGAGTTAGTCCCCACAGCCTTGGACTCCGGGTCCGGTAAGAAATCTTCTCAGTCAGGGCGAGCTCTGCAGCTGCCAGCCCCTGACTCTTTGTAACACTGCTCCCACAGAGCTCCTGTTGTTTCTTCCTATGCTGCTTCTCTTCTCTACTTCTGGCATGGCCCAGGAGCTGGGCCCAGCCGGGGCCACAGCTCCCTGTCAGCCCTCCTGGCTGAACTCTCCCTCTGAACTCCCTAACCCTGCCTCAGCCCCAGGTTTATATAGGGGAAGTCCTTCCCCTCCCAGGACTGGGCAGGAGGTGTGGCATGCATAGGATTCCTGACCAAGAGACCTCCCACCTGCTCTCAGACATAACACTGCCGTTACTGTGGAAACCAGACCCCTGGGGTGCCACATATGCCTCTGCCATCCGTTCCTTCCATTTCCGAACGTACTTCAGATATGTTCTGTTAGTTTCTGACACCAGAGTATCGAACATGATGTCAATTGGCAGTCTTGGCGATCGTCCATACAATAGGAAAAAGGGTGAGTAACCCGTTGCATCGTTGTTTGTATAGTTATAGGCATGTGCCACTTTTGACAGAGAACTCTTCCAGTCTTTCTTCTCATCAGCTCTAGAATAATGTCCCGTTAAAATGTTCCACTTGTCCATTACCCTCTGGGTGATAGGACGCTGTGTGGAATCCCTGAATTCTACAGTACTTTCCTAGCTTGACAAAGAGATGCTTCTTAAATTCTCTCCCTTGGTTGTAGTGTAACCTCGTAGGGAACCCAAACCCCAAAGCAAAATCATTGAAGATCTTCTCTGCTGATGTTCGACCCGATTTATTGGTGGTGGCATATGCTTGAGCAAATCGAGTGAAATGGTCCATAACCACCAAGATGTATTCGTAACCACCCTTGCATGTCTCGAGATGTAGAAAGTCTATTGAGACCATCTCAAATGGATACGAAGTTTGGATGTTGCCCATAGGTGCCTGGGTTGATGTGTTGGGATGTTTATCTTTCAGACACCAACACTCCCTGGTCACATACCTCTCAATATCTCTCTGCATGTACGGCCAGAAGAAACGGTCAAATTTGTTGTCCTTTCCACTCCCAGGTGTCCCATGTTTTCATGGAGTTCTTTGAAGACCAACCTACGGAATACTCTGGGTAGTGCCAACTGACAGTTTGGATACCATCTTCACTGAGGTAGAGCTTCGTCCATTCTTTAATTAAAACAGATACTGCTGGTGACTCATTGTCTCTCTCCCGCTTACTTGGAAACTGGTTTTGGTCCACATAATGTAGTATTCTACCAATTATATGATCTTCCCGTTGTGCTCTATGGATTTTTCCTTTTGGTAGTTGTTGAATGGACTGGGGGTGATCTTGTTCTCTCGCTTTTTCCACCATCAACGGACACCACAATGGTGTGTCTTCCTCCTGATAAGCTTGTACTGCTTGGGTAGTGCTCTCAGTTGCTTCCAGACTGACTTCCTCCGAGCATTCTCGCATGAACTCCTCAGGCTCTAGTGGCATTCTTGACAATCCGTCAGTATCTGCATTGCATTTTCCTGGCCAGTACTTGATGCTGAAATTGAAGTCAGCTAGTTCAGTGACCCATCTCTGACCGGTTGCATTGTTTGGCTGTAGTAAGGACCTAGGTCAAAGGGTTGTTGTCAGTGTATAGCTCGAACTCTTTTCTGTAGTAGAAATAATCTCTAAATCATTCACAGATAGCCCATTTCAATGCCAGGAACTCCAATTTTCCGGAATATAGATAGTAATTCTTCTTGTCGTCTGTCAATGTTCTAGAACCGTAACTGATGACTCTCATTTTTCTATGTTGATGCTGATACAGGGCAGCTCCCAGTCCAACTTGAGAAGCGTCACAATGAGGAACAAATAGTAAATTGAAATCAGGAAATTCCAAGATGGGTGGTTTTACCAGGTAGTCTACTAGTTCTTCCAATACCTCCTGGTGGTCTGTTGTCCAGAGAATGGGCTGTTGGGATGAAACGGTGTTGTTTCTTTTAAGCCCGGTCCTACCCGCATTCTTCTTTTTCTCCATGGGTGTTGTTGTCTCTGTCATCCCTCCTAACAGTAGGTATAGTGGGGTGGCAATCCTGGAGAAGTTCCGAACGTAAGTATGATAGTAGGAGAGGAATCCAATATCTGCCTCAACTCTCTGACGGTAGAGGGCTGCTTGTCTTTTAAGGCCAGTATCGGAGCGATTTCTGCTGGGTCCATGCTGTATCCTTCTCCTGACACAATTTTCCCTAGAAATCGGACTTGTCTTTTGAACAGTTCACACTTCTTTGGGGTCAACTTAACTCCGTGTTGTTAATACCGTTGTAATACGGTCCTCACGTGTTCAACATGCTCCCGGAAGGTTTTGCTGTGTACCACATTGTCATCCAAGTACGGCTGACAGATATCGTCCCTTAATCCTTCTAAACATATCTCCATGCTCCTCTGGAATTCTGCTGGAGCTGAACTGAGCCCAAACGGTATGCGGATCCACTCATATAATCCCCACGGTGTGATGAATGCTATCAAGGGTCTACTGGACTCTTTGACAAACCCTAGGTGGTATGCCTTACCCTGATAGAGGACAGAGAGTGCTTCCAGGTGCTTCCTGATAGGCTATCCAGCATATCTTCGATCTTTGGTATCGGGTGTCGATCAAGTACTGACTTTTGTTTAGTTCCCGGTAATCACAACAGAGTCTCAATGTACCGTCCTTCTTCCTAACACAGACAATAGGAGAGGAATAAGACGACTTCGACTTTTGAACCTAACCTCTGTTGATGAGATCTTGTAAATATTCTTTCACTTCATGATATAATGGTTTTGGCACAGACATGTAACTTCTGGTTACTGGGGTTGTGTCTTTCAAATTGATTTTCAAATGCAATGATGGGATACAGCCTATATCAGAGTCATCTTTGGAGAACGCATGACACTCTTTTCTCAGCATCTGTTTTGCTACCACTAGATCTTCAACACACAAGTGTTTCAGGGGTACTGAAGGATCCCAGGACCCCGAGGTTGGTCGTGCAATTTCCTCCCCTGGCCAACTCCTATTCATTGGTGGGGAGACTGAATTCACTGTAGACCCCTGGGCTGGTCTCACACTGGCTGGTTTTAACGGTTTCGATGTGACCTAACACAGTCTTTGTATCCAGTCTAATTTCATATTTTGTAGTATTCATCACCGGTACTGTCACTTGAGCAAACCCACCAAGAGGGATCGCAAGCATAGTCTCACCTTGAACTAGTCCTTCCGGAAGTTCTGAGGAGTCTTTTGGCACGAACAGTCTTTTCTGGACTTTTCTTCCCAGTTCTACCTGGACTCCACACCTCACCCCCACCATTTGGTTTGCAGGGATGATGGTTGGTCACAAGCCGACCTTGGCTTCTTTTAGGTCCATTGTATTCTGTGCTTTCTTTACTCTATGAATCACATTTTCTGCCACGGTGTTGGGTATAGCGAGTGATGTGGCGATTGCATCCACCACCAACGCCCCTGTCTTGTGTTTCGTGATGACCTCACTGATTACATTATAACCCAGGATAGGATCCTCTGCCACGTTCTGATCACTGGTCACGAGAAAAGGTACCAAAAGCTCGATGGTGTTGCTGTTCTTCGTGGCCCTGAGTTGGAAAGTCACTTCCACTAAGCCTATGAAAGGGATTTCGGTCTGGTTGACGGCTTTGCCGTGGAGTTCCACTGGTCTCAAGAGTACTTTTAGTGACTGAAGGCAAGTGTGTGGCAGGTAGCACCTTCTCCATTCTTCATTTAAAAGGCTCGCTTGGGCTCCTGCATCCCACAGTGCTTTTACTTGGAGTCCATCTAGCTGGCACTGTATAAAGCACCTTTCACCGATTAGGCCATCCTAATGCCAGGATCTTCTAGGTACTGTTTCAGCTGCAACTTGATATCTTTGCTTATTAATCCCTTTCCCAATGATCTCAAGAACTTCTTCTGGACTAGTCCAGCATCAAACTTCTCTTCCGCTTCTACATCTCTGGATGCAAACAACAGTCTATCCTTCAGTTCAATTGCTCTGAACAAGAAACTTTGGGGTGATTCATTATTTTTCTGTGAGAGGTTAATGAGTCGGTGGAACAATTCTGAAGTACTCTCTTCTTTATATTGCCCTTTTAAAATCAACTTCAGCTATTGCAAGGTCAACTGACTACATTTCTAGCATACTACGGAGGTTCAGTCTTGGGCTGATAGCTTTCACCACCCCCTCAATGATCTCATCTGGCTGGTAGCCTTTCTGTAAGCCTGCATTGATCTGGTGCAACAAGTTCCTATAAGGCAGTCTCTCTTTCAGTTCACACTCTCCAATCTGTCCCAGGATCTTGATTTCTTTCCTTATGGTGATTTGTGGTGTTAGAGAGGACTGTCTCCCTGATTTATCTAACCCGAGCAGGGTAAAGGTCCTGTCTAAGTATATCACCTGTTCAGAGGTTTTGGTTGATTCCTGCAGGGTTGTTATTAGGGCTTTGAATTGTTCTTTCAATTCCTGAAGTTCAGTCTGTGGATGGAGATTCCTGCTTTTGGTAATTGGTGCCACCCCTCCATCCTCCAACTTCAACCTGGTTAGAAACTGTGTTAGTTCCTGGAGGAATGTCCCCATGATGTCTTCAGCTTCTTTCTCCCCCAGGTAATCCATTTTTGCATTAATAGCAGCTAACAGTTGCCTGCGGTTGTGTGCTTTTGAAATCTGTTCTACTGACATCTTGATATGTTCTGCTACTGTTCTCAATTCTTCACAGATTAACTGAAGAAGCAGCTCACTAATTCTGTCCATTTGTATTTCCACATTCATTGCTGCTAGTGAGTTTTTCTTTAGGGCGGGTCCCCTTTAACTGGTGTAGCAGAGTTGAGTTGAGGTGCTGTGCTGCTGTGTTTTTCCAGACACTTTTCCTCTTCTCCCTCTACACGCTAATTCCTGCTCAGGATTCACAGTACGGGCCACCAATGTTACACGCACGCTGCTAGGTTCAGATAGAGGCGAGAGGTTACATGAATTCTTTGGAATCCTGGGGGAACCATTACTCAGGGCGACCATAGACCATGTGCTGCAACTTCTCTCAGGCACACAGGGGTATTGACCCTCAGGCACAGACACGTAGGTTGTTTCACTTGCTGACCAGACACACTTGAGAAGAGTCCTCATAAACGGTACAACAGTAGCATTTAATAAGAAGCCGCATAGGCCAGTGAAAGTTAAGTCTTATGAGCAACACGACAGGCTCCAGTGACAAACAGTACAGTTTCCTTAGCAGAACAGCAGTTCACAGTCTTCCCAGTAGTACAGGACAGAACAGTTCTAATGCAAAGGCACATTAATGCACACAGCATTCTTTACAGCACATTGAAATGGAGGAGGGGGGAGGGTTTGCTGAGGGAGTTGATCTCTGTGACGCCATTTCTTCCAGTCCTTATCTTTCTGCCTGACAATACTCTGCACTGCTAGTTCAGGGAGTTTATCGGACCTGCATTTAGTTTCACTCCTGAACTGAATCCTTTTCACTTGCAGGGGCGCTTCTATGAGATGCAGAACACACACACACCACCTTTCTCTTCGGCTCCAGCCAGACAGTAAACAACTTCCCCACAATCCCCCTGGGGCTCTGCTAAAACCCTCCCTGTCGCCTGTGACTGTGTTATCCCCTTTAGTTGCTGGATGCTTTTGGAGCACAACACTTCCTGTCTCCTGTGCTTGTGTTACTTCTAATAGTTGCTGGATGCTTTTAAAGCAACAGCGCTACTTCTGCGTGTCACACTTTACATTTTTGACCCCTGGACAAAAAGTGACAACAAAATTTTCTTTCCTAGGGTTGAGACGTTTAGCTGACTGGAGATACGACAAGTTCTTATGGTCAGTAATAACAGTAATAGGATGGACAGCCCCCTCCAACCAATGTCGCCATTTTTCAAACGCCAATTTGATCGCCAAAGTTCTTTATTACCCACGTCATAATTTCTCTCGGCCAAAGACAATTTTTTAGAAAAGAAGGCACATGGACGCCGTTTACCAGGGGACGAACCCTGAGACAACACAGCCCTAACCCCCACATCCGACGCATCAACTTCCACAATAAAGGGTTGGGAATCATCGTGTTGACTGAGTATAGGTGCAGTGGAAAAATAATTCTTTAAGGAAGAAAAAGCCTGGAGGGAAGCATCCGACCATTTGGAAAAATCAGACCCCTTCATAGTCATGTCAGTAAGGGGTTTCACAATTACTGAGTAATTTTGGATGAATTTCCGTTAAAAATTAGTAAAGCCCCAAAAACGTTGTAGAGCCTTCAGGTTCTCGGGACGGTCCCAATCAAGGACTGCACAGATCTTCTCCGGATCCATCCGAAAACCCGAAGATGATAACAAGTACCCCAAAAACTGCACCTCCTGAATGGCAAAAACACATTTTTCTAGCTTGGCATAAAGTTTGTTATCCCTTAATATCTGGAGCAACTGTTTAACATGCCCCTGATGGGTCTCAAAATCAGGTGAGTAAACCAAAATATCATCCAGATAGACCACCACAAACCTCCCCACCAAATGATGGAAAATATAATTTATTAAATGCTCATCAACACGTGGATATGGCAGAAGAAAGGTGTATAGATATCCGTGCTCCTCCGTATGAAAAGATGTTCCAGTGATCAAAGGGTTAATGGAATTTTTTTTTATTAATAAACTACATTCACACGCGTTTCACGGACGTTCTGTCCGCTTCCTCAGTGAGTAGCTACCCTTCCGGTGATCAAAAGGTTAATGGAAATATTTTTTCTAATTAAACTACATTCATACGCGTTTCACGGACGCCACTGTGCAAGTGGCGCCGAGTCGATGGCAAAGATGGAAATAGACTTAACTAAAGTACAGCAAGCAAGACCATAAGTTTTCACAAACTCAGCATTAATTATGCTGACTCCAGCTCCACTGTCAACAAACACAGAAATGTTCTCGGTTTTGCTCTCTAGCACCACCTCTGCTGTCAGGACAAACCGGGAACTGCAGGTTGACGATAAATGCACCCCTTGCTTATCCAACTCCAGACTACCAAGGGTTAATAGAGTTTCCTTTGCTTAGGAATCGAAAGACAGGCCCCAATAAAATGTCCCTTTTTTCCACAAAAAAAATGACTTTTTTTTGCAAAACTCTGGGGAAATGTATGATGCAGAGGCACCTCCTAGCTGTATGGGTTCCTCCACCTCCCCCAGTACTGGTTCACCGCCAGACCATTCCCCCAGCAAAGGGGCATAACCCCGACAAGAAGGCCCCTGAGAAGGTGGTCTCACCCACCTATCCCGAAGGCGTCTATCAACACGTATAGCCAACGACATGACAGCCTCCAAGGACTCTGGTGTTTTATACACTGCCAAAGCATCTTTCAACCTTTCAATAAGGCCCTGACAAAATTGACTTCTAAGAGCAGAGTCATTCCATTTTGTATCAGTTGCCAATCTACGAAATTCAGAGCTGTACGTCTCCACTGACCGTTTCCCCTGCTGGAGGCGACGCAGCCTAGGCAACTCAGTCAGGGTCATCATAGATGAAGGCCAGGGCCCCAAAAAAAACCTCCACAGACTGGAGATAAACCAAATCCTGGGGCAAAGAAAAAGCCCAGGATTGAGACTCTCCTTGCAGCAGTGAGATCACAATTCCCACTTGTTGCTCCTAATTTCTGGAGGAGTAAGGACGAAGTTTAAAGTACAGTTTTCAGGCCTCCATGAACGCAACAAAAAACTGTCCCTACCTCCTGAAAACCTGTCCGGGAGGGCAACCTTGGGTTCAAGCTGGACCGGCTTACTTGCAGAGACCCCATCATTAGCGACCTGCAGCCGCTGATGCTGCTGTTGAACCTCACAGCGGAGGTCACTCACCTCCAGAGACAGTCTGTGCAGCTGCTCTGCTAGCTCTGCAACCGAATCCATAACCAACGGAGAAAGGGAAAAAAAAAAACACGCCCAACAAAAAAAAAACACAAATAAAGTGGAGACCCCTAGGCTGATCTAATATCACTCCGTCTCCTCTACCGTCCCTATATTGGTTCCTCAACATACGCCGAACAGGAAACCTAAGCCCTGTATATCCCTAGAGCTAGGCCTGGATAGGGAAGGGGGGATGAGCACTGGTCAGTCCCCACTATAAATGAAAGACAACAAAGGAGACAAACACGGGGGGGGACTTAGCTTGAGCAGACTTCAGAGAGATTTCACCAACGTCAACCAAAGCACCAGAGAGGAGGAAAGCCAACTGTAATAGCTCCAAGCTTTCACAAGGGAACATGTGAATATCACCGCCACCTCCCTGCAGCAAACTGAAAGTATTAAAACACCCAGGCCAGGATGATGTAAATCAGACCAGGAGGGAGGTAACCTCTGGGTCCTAAAGTAAGTCAGATTTAAAAAGACGTCTGCAATGCCAAACGAAGTGATCTTCTGCAGCCTGCTGCAGAGTGACTGTCTGTTACATCTGACACACCCGTGACACAAAATCCATATTTACCAAGGTAAAAGAAAGAGAAAATATCTTCATACATACAGAACCCAATGGAGCCTATAAAATGAAGGTTATTCAGCACTTGCTTGCACATGGGTCCATATGGATCACATATGGATTACTGTTTCTACTTTCCAACTACATACAGTGCTGTTCACCATTATTGCATTCTATCCTCAGGATTTTTAATTAGTGGCCCAAAGTAATATAACAATAAAACATTGTTTTTCAACTTACATGTTGCAATTTCAAAGAAAAAACAGAATAAACAGCATATGCAGCAATAAAGACCCCCCTAATTAATACTTGCATGCACGCCCTTTGGCATTGCTGACAGTCTCCAAATGTTTCTTGTAACCATCTATAAGCTTCTTGTACTTCTCAACCGGAATATTCTCCCACTCGTCCATTGCAGTTTGTTCAAGTTCTGGAATGTTTGCAGGGTTCTTTTTCCAAATGGCAGATTTCCGCTCACCCCAAAGATTTTCAATGGGATTGAGGTCCGAACTCATTGCTGGCCATTTTAAAACAGTCCATTTTTTCTATTTCAACCATTCCTGTGTACTTTTGGATGTGTGCTTTGGGTCATTGTCTTGCTCGAGGACTCATGATCTTCGACTCAAACCAAGTTTTCTTACACTATGTAGGGCACTTCACTCTAAAATCTCTTGATAATTCTGTGATTTCATGATTTCTGTGATACAGTCAAGGCCTCCAGTCCCAGATGCAGCAAAGCAACCCCACAGCATTATGGATCATCCATCATACTTAACTGTTGGTAAGGTGTTCTTTTCCTTTTAAGCTTCATTGCACTGTCTTAAAACAAACTATTGCTTTGCATTGCCAAAAAGCTCTATTTTTGTTTCATCTGTCCATAGAACATTTTCCCAGAAGGATCGTGGTTTGTCAAGGTACTCTTTGTCAAAGATCAGTTGTTCCTTTTTATGTGTTTTCTTCAGCAATGGTTTCTTCCTTGGCCTTCACTCATAAAGCTGTGCTTAGTTTAGTGTGCAGCGTATGGTACTTGTTAAAGCCATGATTCCAGACTGTTCCAGGTTGGCCTTCAGGTCTTTGGATGTTTGACGTGGTGTTTTTTCCACCATTCGCACCAATCTTGGAAGACATCTCATGTAAATTTTCCTTTTTCCCCCACGTCCAGGGAGGTTCTTGAAGGTTTCATGCTTGGCAAACTTCTTAATAACATTGTGCACTGTTGAAACTGGGATGCCAAGGTCTTTGGAGATTGCCTTATAGCCTTTAGAAATCTTGTGTTTGCTAATAATAGCAGTTCTGATGTCCTCAGACAGCTCCTTTGTCTTCACCATTGTGACAAGAGAACAGGGCCTACCATGTGGCTTTTTAAAACACTAAAGTCATTATTTATTGGCTAATTTATGGCACATGGGCACCGTCAATCACAGGTGAATCTATCGATTTACCACAGGCGTGGTAGTTTCCATACTAAATTAATGTAAAGGGTGCCAATAGCAGTGTTACAGCAAGCTTTTGGTTTTTCTATTTTTCGCTCCCATTGTTTCTTGTTTTAAATTATTGTTTCTCATTTGCTCTTTTGTATTTAACACGAGTCTCCATACAAAAATACTGTTTCACTTGATTCATTCATGGATAAAACATGCCTATTTATTGACTTTGCCTCTAAATGCTCCCCTTAGACCTCATTCAGACGTTCATTTTTCATGTACGTGTTGTTTTCATGATTTTCACAGATAGAACACATACCTTTTCTAATTTGTGAGGCTGTTTACATATCTGTGTTATTTTGCAGACCATGTTTCTACAAAAAAAAATCACTGAAATATATCAGTTTTTAATCCTCGTCAAGGATCAAAATTACCAATACAAGTCTATGAATCCCTGAAAATCATGGACCGCACAGGGACAACATCAGTGTGCAGTCTGTGTGCTGTCCGTCATTTACACTGTAATGAATAGAAGCTTTGCAATTTATTTATTTTTTTCATATATGAATATCACTGATGAAACGTTTGCGGTAATAACTAAAACAATGACAAAAAAATGGATGAAAAATGCTGAAGACACGCGAACAGTTTTTTGGGTATGTGAAAAATCACTGGCGTCTGAATGAGGCATTACATACATTAGATTCTGCATATCTAATCCCATCCTATGTGATACACTGCACTGAGTTCAATATCTAATCCCATCATGTGATAAACTACACTGAGTCCTGTATCTAATCCCAGCATGTATTACTCTAAGCGTATCTAATCGCGCACGTGATACACTCCATGGATCTAGACCCAGCTTATGATACAGCGAGCAGCACCAACTTACAGAATTAGAGCTGCCGGCTGTCCTCGGTGACTACTTGTCAGTATCACTTTGCAGTCAGCAACAAAATATGCGATACTCCCCAAACCTGTGTATATAATCCCATCATGCGTGATATGCCCCAGACCGGTGTATCTAATCCCATCATGCATGATACTCCCCAGACCGGTGTATCTAATATCATGTGCGATATGCCCCAGACCGGTGTATCTAATCCCATCATGAACTATACTCCCCAGATAAGTGTATCTAATCCCATCATGCATGATACACCCCAGACCGGTGTATCTAATCTCATCATGTGCGATATGCCCCAGACTGGTGTATATAAACCCATCATGTGCCCCAGACCGGTGTATAAAATCCCATCATGCGCAATATGCCCCAGACCGGTGTATCAAATCCCATCATGCGCAATACACCCTAGACCGGTGTATCTAATCCCATCCTGCGCGATATGTCCCAGACCAATGTATCTAATCCTGCAATGCATGATACGCCCCAGACCAGTGTATCTAATCCCATCATACGATACACTACACTAAGCTCTGTATCTAGATACATTTAATTGAAGGAGAAAAACAGGTGTGTTTTTAAGCTTAAAAAATCACCTTTATTTAATTTACATTAAACAACTACAAACTGAGTGTTAGAAAATGGACATCACAGCGGTAATATACAATGAGGGGTTACATCCAATGCAATTAGGGATATTTACATGTAATAGTACATGGAGCTAGTGGGAAAAGATGGAGGTAGTATCAAATCATTTGAAAGTCAGACCGTGAAGACTCCTCATCAATATTCCCACCAATAAGCGTACCAATTTACACATAACTCTTACCCATAATGCAGGGGAGAGCCCCTCGTGCTCATGCAGGTGGAAGGAAAATCCCTGACACGCGTCTTACGTACCAGTTTCCACGCTTTCTCAAGGGGAAGTCTGTATTTAGATACATGTAGTGTATCATGTGCTGTGAATAATCCCAGTGTGTGTTACTCTCTGCATATGTAACCCCAGTTTATAATACAGTGAGCAGCACTAACTAACAGGTGACACTATCTACTTGTCAGTATAACAAAATGTCTCCGCACTGTAATACTAAACTTCATCCTATCTTATCCTTTTACAAACACCCAGAAGGGGAGGGGAGGAGTGACATCACACAAATGTGAGCAGACCCCGCCCACATTTACTGCAGTTGTAATGTGAGCTACTTGCACACTAGGTTTTCATGGCAAATTTCAGCAGCTGCTACCTCTAGTGTTTAATAGTGGAAATACCAAACCTTTTAAAATTATTTTTCATATTTTACTTAATTAAAAACAAATGATAATATATTTTTTAAAAAGGTAAAACATTAATACTTTACATTTTTTCAGCTGTTGAAAAAACTCTTTTTTAGTTGGCACCTTCCCTTTAAAGATACAGTCACAGACCAAAACAGTTAAAAAAAAACAGAGGCGCAGAAGACTTTATGGTTATCGTTCACATTACATGGCAGAGTTTAACACACTTGTTGGCACCGTTCAATTGCTAATCCCTCTTGGTGGTAAAGAACACGGCAACATTCTAGAACACAACCTAAAGAGTCCTTCCTATAAGCAAACCCTAACTCAGGGTAGGTCAATGTCAACTTCACAAAGACCTCAGGTCATTTTTGTCTGCACATAGACCTCTCCAATTTTCATGTACTGTAAATGAAATCCCAAAAATATAGCTTGAAGTATACTATTACTTTTGTTTTTGTAAGAAGGTTCATTCTCCGTTCCCGACTCTTTTCCTGAGTCCTCCCATAGGCCAATCCATACCACGCTCCCAATTAGTCCACCACACTACAGGATTGAAGCCTTACAGGCCACTTTGTGACTTCACGCAGCCAGTATCCTCAATCTGATGTCTCACGCAGCTTTTTTTCTAGGCCCAGTTAAAGCCCAACAAGGCTAAAACTTCATGCAACCCATTCTACAACGGCTGTTTTCGGGTTGGCCTATCACATAGTACACAGCAAAATTCCCAAATCTTACTCCTTTTTGGATTAACTTCACCCCCAGACTACACAGCCCACACTAAGATCCACAAACTGTCCCTGTCCACGAATGAAAACATGCCCTGCTCTCTACACAAGGTGGAAATAGTTTCCTCCGACAAGTCACTATCTGCTCATCAGTGACCTTCTCAATGCCTCGCTAGATATCACCATGATGGCTGCTCACCGTAGCCCTATGATGCAGAGAGATTTAAAGTAGCCTATTTCTCTCGATCATTTAATTGACAATATATTCAGATTGACCCTAGATAGTTGTCGGCTTGTTCAGAAGGACTGGCCATTGTAATCTTTTTCTTCCCTGACATCATCTAGCGTGAGGATGAAAGGGGTACCGGGAGACCCTAACACACATTATATAGTCATCTGGTCTTTCCAAAATCGGCAGGTTTGGATTACTTCTATGAGTATAGGGGTCTTTAGACTCTGTCCACATAATCCTCGTGTTCTTTTATAATGGAGCCATAAGAGCTATAACATATCTGTTTAAAAAAATCCCAAATATGCTTCCGATTTCCATCAGGGATCTGTCGAATTTAATGTAACTGACTCCAAACAGAGCTGTAGTCTACGCCTGCTCATAACAAGCATAAATTAGCTTTTTTGCTACACGAACAGTCAAAGTCCCAAAAATTTTACCAAACATTCAGGCGTACATAAAATCACTCCAGAGACTGGAGAATGTTTGCATCGCAAATGATGAATCAGGGCGGAAACATCTCAAAAAACCTAAATGCCGCCCATAGTGGCGAGGAAAAAAACAGAAGAACGTATTAAAAAAGTGACTCTAAGAAAGGCGCAAATGTAAAGATGAATATGAAGCAAACAAAAAAAAAAAAGATGCAAAAAAATAAAAACTATAAAAAACAGGTGCAAATGCAGTAGAGAATCAGGCCCATAATCTCTACAAATGATGTAGAATATAGAGATATATAATAACAAAGCACCAACCCTTGAACCAAAGAAAAAAGAAATAAATAATAAGTCAAATCATATGTATCGTGAGACAAGAGACACACTACGCCTATTATTATCGTACTAGACACTTTTTTTTACACATTTTGTATGTAAGGGCCATTTTTCTCCTTGGATTGATTTGGTAGAGTATTTTTTTCAAGTACTGACATGTTTTGTTGCTATGCTGCTATGTGGGGAAAAAAACAGCACAATGTGCACTCTAGGCGTGTTTCTCCATTGAAGTCATAGGAAGATTTATTAAAGTGTATTTGCAGTTCCTTTTGTGTGTATTTTAGAGCAGAATGCCTTTACTATTATTATATTTCAAATTCAGGTTTCATCATTATTATTACCGATTTTATTGCTGTTATTATTCATAATGTTGCAGTTGCTCAGTAGTAATTGTAAAGGCAGCAAGTGTCCTGAAATGACTGCAAAGTGACAACTGCACCCTTCCTGACATTAGAAGAATTGATGGCCTTAATTTATCGTCCATGCTTATCCCAAGTGCCAGTACAAGTGGTTTGGCTCTCATATTGAGATGAGTTTGGAGAGACTTAGTCTGTCGGGGGGGTGCTGGTGATGGTCAAGTCTCTAGTGAGAATCATGTAGTGTAGACTTCCCCAGATAGAGAAATGAGAGCGGTGACAGGCCGTGAAATCCAAATGAATGGGCCTCAACCAGCCAAATCTGCAGGACATGTCTGAGAAATAACTAAATTAGCTCCCCCCCCCCATATAAAGGGGCTCCGGATAGAGTCTGCAAGAATGGGACAGTGCTTAACATATTCAAGACGACAGTCCGGCCTGAGTCTGAAAAAAGATCAAAGACACCATAGGGTAGTGAAAGGTTCACCTCACATCAGGCCTAGAAAGAACTTCTTTATATTCAATTTACACTATAATCGCATAATAGTCGCATAATAGTCACCAATTACTTTCTTTTCTTTCTATCAGGAGGATTAGGACGTTTTACAGAGAATTATAACATAAAATTGGAAAAAAAAATGTAAAAAAAATTCCACTCAGCCATTTCTTAGTTGTTTCTGTCCGTGATCGACCAGAATACATATGACCACCATGACAGCTCATACACGGCTCGAGACCCTCCCTTTACAGACTCTTAAATGGGCCAAGCTGCATAGTTATAGTGGAACATACCTTTCCAAAGGACTACTAAGGGCTCCTTCACAGGTAATTTTTTCTCGCACTAGCCCTATCCGTGGGGCAATTCACATGTCCAATTTTTTCCTCAAACCGAGTAGTCTGCATAGATGCACGGAGACTTGTGCCTAATAAATATTCCCATTGTTAAAAGAGCTGCTGGGAAGAAATCTAAATACCCCATGTCTTCCCTCATGTCCTTGCATGATTTTAAGTCAGTCTGAGGACATGAGGGAGGAGCTACAAAGGTTTTTTCATATTGAACCCCAAAGATTTAGCCATAGAGTACATTTTAATAATTAGCAAAACCTCTTTAGTTGGACTGGGACCTGCAGAGGAGAGAGAAGTTATAAAGCAAACATATACATTTTTAAGCTCCCCAAATCATGGGTCATGTAACCCTTTCTTGACATAGAATGGAATAGTATGTCCTCATGAATGGAGCAGACTCAGGAGCTGAGCCCGTACCATACCTGTCATATGCTGGCTGCCTCTTACACAGACCAAGTGGGCATGGTCTCCAACTCTTCTCTGTGAGCATCTTCTTGAGGACCACGCCAATTTGGCTAAAAACAGAAGATTTATACACAGGGAAGAGGAATGGAGAGGCGCGGGAACGATAGAAAAAAACATTGCCGGATTCAGGAGAAGAGCGGCATATACGATGACTAAAAAGAACGACAGATTTATGGCAAGTGACAAGGTCCTTTAAAGTCTATGAATGTCCCCAAAATGTTAAGAGAACCCCTAATTTCCAAAACAACCACTCAATATGTTTTTTTTTACAAGGCTGTCTCGGCAAAATTGGCTCTGTTGGGAAGCATGGTAGAGAATTACCAAAGATTGCACTGTATATAAACTTATATGTAATGCCAAAGGATAACTAACTGCTACCGCAGCACCACACATCACCGCGATGACAATAGATTTTCTCCTTGCGAGTCAAAAGCTGCATTAGTCAACAACGCGACCATGTCTTGCTGTGGCTCCATACTGCACTCCGCGACGTAGCCTGAAAGCAGGGGTGGCAGCAGCACTTGGTACATGCCAGTTTGGCATTTTTGGCAGCCGCTTTATATGGTAAAAAAAGGATTTCTAGAATTATTCCCCCCTTTTTTAAGCACTCATATACAGCAGGAAATAATAATAATAATAATAATAGCAGCTCTAAATATCTAGAACAACCAGCTTCATCCATAGTCCATCAAACCCAGACGACGACAACTTTATTTTCCATGAAAAATTGTAATCATACTGCCCGAAAACCATCTGATCCTACATTGTATAAAGACCGAGCTCAACTACCATCATTTGGACAGAATCCAAGAAGGATATGAAACGTATTAAGGGATATCAGCCCAAAGCAGCTGGGTATTTTGTAGACAAAGGTAAGGACGCAGCCAGCCCTTCCATTTGAGGACGGGAGGGGAAAAAAACAAACAAAAAAAAAACAGAAATCTCTTTTGTTTGATAGGGTAGAAAAAAAAATATCCTGCTCTGAAATTCCTCACAGTCAAGGATTTCAAAGCATAGCCAGGAGCAGAGATGAAGGATGAAAATGCTTCAAAACACAACATCTAAGTACTAGATTTTCTGCAGGCAAGTGATGGGCGACTTGAGTGGTGCATTACAACCCCTAGTGGGCAGAAAAGTGTATTGCAGGCATACGATAAGTAATAATTTCTCCCCCAAAACATAAAGCAAATCATTTGCATGATACCTTAATTTTTAAGTCAGTGCTAACAAAAAAAATGACAAAATGTAAAACAGATTTTTTTATTACTGTTTCCGAACAATGTTTTTTTCAATTTCAGACTGTGTGTATGTGATTTGTCTTCATAATTGTTGTTTTTTTATTCAAAGGCAAAATGCTTTGTATGCTATTTTTCAAATATATTCACACCATTTTACTATACAGGAAAGCCTCACCTGAAGAGTGAACAACTCATGGACGTTGCAAATCATTTTAAAATGATCAGAATGGAATAAAAGGGCATTCTTACATGTTGTTGTTTTTTTTTGTTTTGCACTTAATACCCATTCAGATTAATCAAATAAAAAAGTGAGAAGACTTTTAGGTAAAAGCAAAAAAAAATCAGCCAATGCATTGGGTCATTATATACACAAGAAGGGCAAAAAAAAATAATCAAAAAATGGTTAAAAACTTTGATAGTAATTTTACTTCTTTTATGAAGCAATTGAAAAAAAAATGGTTAATGCAAGTCTTAGCTGAAGCTTGGGTCCAGGATAGATTTAATGAATTAACGGGACAGATTTAACTATCACGTGAAGACATAAAAATGTCACAAAATAATTATTTAAAGACACAAAATGTAAAAATAAAAGCAAGATAAAAAAAAAGGTGAATAAAGAAAACCAAATACACGGTATTCTCTTATATGATAATAACAGTAGCAAAAAATGAAAAAGAGGTAATGTGTATAGTGTACAATATTCATCAAGTATAATGCGTGGTCTTATTTGTCATCAATAAATATTAATACAATATCCTTAGGGTAACAATGGGGTTCTAATAATTACCATAAATAATATCAATTTTTTTCTATGTATAGATTTACCATAAATTTAAAAAAATAATAATTTATATATATATATATATATATATATATATATATATAGGATCAATTTTATTTAAATATAAAACTAATAAATGCAAGATGAAGAAAAAAGACAGAATAATTACAAAAATGTACAACAAAATACTCTGAAAATTAAAATTTTAAGTTTCAATATAAAAAATATGTTGTACCTGTTCTAGTTTGTGCTATATATATATATATATATATATATATATATATATATATATATATATATACACACATATACATATGCATATGACGCGCCCCCTGGGCCATATTCTTTAGGGGAATACCCGGAGCCGGATCAGATGGGAGTTGTAGTCTTCCGAGTGGCTGTGACCCGGTCCGTGCCCAGGGTGTCAAACTGAGTTGTATGTGGCAGTCATACAGATGTTATAAGTTCTTTATTGTCGACTACGCCACCCGTTGTGTTGCGGTCACTGTGGCCGCCGCTGCAGCAGGGTCCGCTGAGGCTGGTGGTGTAGGTGCAGCTTTGGTGATATAACCCCCAACGGGTGGGGTATAGCCTCAGGGGGATCAGGTGCAGAGGATGGGAGTTGTGGTGATGCAGTGTAGACGGCAATCAGAGACAGAGTCGGGTTATGCAGTTTAGGATGTTTACTCACTGCTGATGTTCTGGTCACTCCAGCTTCGAGTGACCTCCCGAGCCGTGCTGCGTCCACCAGGTTCTGGATCCAGCCAACTCCCAAATAAGTCCGGAGCGTGACCCTGAGCTCTCCTTCTGTCCTTTCTCTGGCCGTCCCCACTATTGATCCACCCAGGTCCAGCTCCCTCGGGCCTTCTGTGGGGAGACCCTTGGCCTGGGGTTCCCTGACCCTCCTCGTGGTATGCCTTCGTGGTGGATGTGGTGGGTGACCGTGACAAACGCTGCCCACGGTCTCCGGTCTCTGGCTGGGGAGTGTTTTTACCCCCACCAGCTTGGGTTCCGGTACCCTGCGCCGACTCTTCACCCGGGGATTTAAGTTGGGTTCTTGGAGTCCTTTTCTTCTGTTTCCCCCTCTGGGTCTCTCTCTCTCCTCTCTCACTCTGGGTCTCTCTTCTCCTCTGCTCGCTGACTTTCTCTCTGCAACTGACCCTGTTTTTAGTTGGTGCCCACCTTATATACACCCTCTATGTGTGAGCTCAGGTGACCAGCACCCAATGAGCTCCTATCTTTACCCAGGCTGCTCCCCCTATCTGCCCCTACACTACTTGGGATGTACCACCCCCCCTCCCACTCCAGCCAGGAACAGACTCGGTCGTACCTGCACATTTCTAAGTGGGAGTACCGTCGGCCTGTTCCTCGGAAATGGGATGTATGTAGTGCATGCAGCCTACCGAGCTCAGATCCACACTCCATCCTTACCCGGGAGTGGAATATCACACCTCTGGGTTGAGGTGCAATACCCCTGTAGCAGCCGAATCCTCAGGGTGCTACATTCCCCCCTGGTAAATCACAGCACGTCCTCGGGCTGTAAGACAAAAACAACACCAAAACATACAAATTTTTTCATAAACATATAAAACATATAAAACATTATATATATATAAAACTTTTCAGATAAAACATTCTCGTCGTCTCTTGTTTCTCCTCCGGTCACTGTGCAACTGTTGACCGGGCAAAGTGCGACAGTCTTTCTAGAAAAATGGTTTTCCTTATAAAACCGGTAGGGGGCGCTTTAGGACGCGCAACTATATACAAGGATATGGCCGCTCTCAGTCCTCGGCCAGGTAAGGAGGGAAAGGGAATGGCTGCTCACAGTCCTCAGCCTGTGGGATTAAGGGTAAACGGGTAAACAGTTCACTCAGCTGGTCCCAACGGGGACTATATTTGCAGTAACAGTTTCTTTATACCCCGATCGGGTAACTATTTACAGCACCTACTCCGCTGTACTCAACAACGTCTTCCTCCTGCTCCTTCTTTGGGGATCTCAGCTTCAGACCCGTCCGGATCCTCTTGCTCCTCCTCCTCACATCGCAGCTCCTCCTCTGTCAGGCGATGCACATGGAGGGCGTAAGGTCCTTTGGCACACTTGTGCCGGGTAAAGGTGACCTCGTCCCCGATATAAAGGTCACGACCTCTGTGCCCCTCCGGCAGATGGGACTCCACATCTCTGCGCGTGACAAAGACGTCGCCGGGGGTGTTGTAGTCTCTGATGAAGCCCCACCCATGCTGCATGTTGAACTTAATTACAGTCCCGGTGGTGCGGGGACTGTGCGCTGCACGGGGGTCCCTCCTGGTTCGGCTCTTCTGCTCGGCGCTCCTTATTTGGGCCTGTTGTTCCCGGACCCGCCTCTCTCTCCGCTCCCTCGCAAACTCCTCGAGCTGCTGTCGGCAGCACTCAGCACGCTCCGCTGCAGCTGCCCTGGTTTCTTGAGTGAACCCCATTAGGTCTTCTCCGGTGGGGTCCCACTCAAATTGGGTCTCTTCAAGCGGGGGCGAGATCCTTATCACGGGCTTCGGAGCCGGAATCAGGGGTGCACACATGGCCCCAACTCTCCTCTGGTGCTCCAGTTCATAATATCTCTGGGGCCAGATGAAAGGCTGCCCGTCCGGCCACGTGTGCTGGGCAAACAAGTCCTCTCCCAGACGCGGCACCCTTGGTTTTACGGGTGCGGGCGCGGTGGTGGTGGCGCCCGGGTTGCCCAAGCCTTGCGGCCAGGCCTGGGGCACCTGGAAGGTGAAGGGCACCGTCAGGACGGCGGCGCCCTGGGCTACCTGGCCTTGCGGCCAGGCCGGAGGCTCCGCGGAGGTAGGGGGCGCTGTTGGTGATGCGACGCCCGGGAATTCTAGGCCCTGCGACCAGGCTGGTGTTACTTCCTGTTTTGCCACGCTCGGGGTCGGTGCGCATGGCGTCACAGGGGTCGCGGCGGCGGCTTCCGGTTGGGGCCTAGTCTGCGTCGGTGACATGGCGTTTTCGGGCACAGCAGGGGGACTTTCGGGCTCTGCGACGGGGAGCTGGGGCAGGTAAGCGGTGTCCCGGTTTGGGGTATAGACGTCCCCTTTACCTGCCTCCATGCGTTCGGCTCCCTTCTCGGCGCCGTCTCCGGCCTTGGGTCCTCCCGCGCCATCCTCAGAGGCGGTCTGTCTCCTCATCTTGGCTGGCGTGCTCCGGGTCTTGGTTTGCTGGGCCATCTCTCGGCTCCACTCCGCCAATGTCTCTCGCTGTACCCGGGCCATCCTCCGTGCGAGGCCCTCCAGGGCAGTCTGTGCACACTCCCGGTCTCGGGGGAGCTGTGCGAGGACCTCCACTAGGCCTAGTGGGGTCGTGGTTTCCAGCAGGCTCCTGACCAACGGGTCGGTGCTGCTCTGCTCTTCTTCCAGCAGGCTCCTGGCCAGCGGGCCGGTGCTGCTCTGCTCTCTGGCCATCTCCGGGTGAGCTTCTCTGCTACTCCTCTCCAGGCTTCTTGCCTCCGGGTGCGCTCGCTCCAGACTGCTCCAGGCGGCACCCATCTTTGCTCTCTCCTTTCGTCTCCTCCCCCCTCGAGGGCGGTCCCGGGGCCACTTGGTGATTGTCAGCTCCAGGGGCGGTTCTTTCACGCTGACAGACACCTCTAGCATCACAGTCTCTGTTGGTGGGGGCGGTTTCCACTTTTGGCGCCATTTTCGGTCCTGGCCCACGATGGGAGGCGGCCTCTCACCACCCTCTGGCACGCCCATAATGGCGTCCGCTCTTCCAAGGCGGGAAACCTTTGGAAATGGCGGGAATCGCTTCCCAGTGGCGGGAAACTCTGCAGATGGCGGGAAAACGCTGTTAATGGCGGACAACCGGCTGGAATCGACTGGTGATGGGGTCCGATGGCGGGGACCCTCCGGAACCGGCAGGAGACTTCTTTTTGAGGTAAACTCGTCCTTTTCTTCAGGCACGCAGTACCCGGGTGTTGCGGGCACGTAATCCTGCCGACTACGCCAAAGTTGACGCGCCCCCTGGGCCATATTCTTTAGGGGAATACCCGGAGCCGGATCAGATGGGAGTTGTAGTCTTCCGAGTGGCTGTGACCCGGTCCGTGCCCAGGGTGTCAAACTGAGTTGTATGTGGCAGTCATACAGATGTTATAAGTTCTTTATTGTCGACTACGCCACCCGTTGTGTTGCGGTCACTGTGGCCGCCGCTGCAGCAGGGTCCGCTGAGGCTGGTGGTGTAGGTGCAGCTTTGGTGATATAACCCCCAACGGGTGGGGTATAGCCTCAGGGGGATCAGGTGCAGAGGATGGGAGTTGTGGTGATGCAGTGTAGACGGCAATCAGAGACAGAGTCGGGTTATGCAGTTTAGGATGTTTACTCACTGCTGATGTTCTGGTCACTCCAGCTTCGAGTGACCTCCCGAGCCGTGCTGCGTCCACCAGGTTCTGGATCCAGCCAACTCCCAAATAAGTCCGGAGCGTGACCCTGAGCTCTCCTTCTGTCCTTTCTCTGGCCGTCCCCACTATTGATCCACCCAGGTCCAGCTCCCTCGGGCCTTCTGTGGGGAGACCCTTGGCCTGGGGTTCCCTGACCCTCCTCGTGGTATGCCTTCGTGGTGGATGTGGTGGGTGACCGTGACAAACGCTGCCCACGGTCTCCGGTCTCTGGCTGGGGAGTGTTTTTACCCCCACCAGCTTGGGTTCCGGTACCCTGCGCCGACTCTTCACCCGGGGATTTAAGTTGGGTTCTTGGAGTCCTTTTCTTCTGTTTCCCCCTCTGGGTCTCTCTCTCTCCTCTCTCACTCTGGGTCTCTCTTCTCCTCTGCTCGCTGACTTTCTCTCTGCAACTGACCCTGTTTTTAGTTGGTGCCCACCTTATATACACCCTCTATGTGTGAGCTCAGGTGACCAGCACCCAATGAGCTCCTATCTTTACCCAGGCTGCTCCCCCTATCTGCCCCTACACTACTTGGGATGTACCACCCCCCCTCCCACTCCAGCCAGGAACAGACTCGGTCGTACCTGCACATTTCTAAGTGGGAGTACCGTCGGCCTGTTCCTCGGAAATGGGATGTATGTAGTGCATGCAGCCTACCGAGCTCAGATCCACACTCCATCCTTACCCGGGAGTGGAATATCACACCTCTGGGTTGAGGTGCAATACCCCTGTAGCAGCCGAATCCTCAGGGTGCTACATTCCCCCCTGGTAAATCACAGCACGTCCTCGGGCTGTAAGACAAAAACAACACCAAAACATACAAATTTTTTCATAAACATATAAAACATATAAAACATTATATATATATAAAACTTTTCAGATAAAACATTCTCGTCGTCTCTTGTTTCTCCTCCGGTCACTGTGCAACTGTTGACCGGGCAAAGTGCGACAGTCTTTCTAGAAAAATGGTTTTCCTTATAAAACCGGTAGGGGGCGCTTTAGGACGCGCAACTATATACAAGGATATGGCCGCTCTCAGTCCTCGGCCAGGTAAGGAGGGAAAGGGAATGGCTGCTCACAGTCCTCAGCCTGTGGGATTAAGGGTAAACAGTTCACTCAGCTGGTCCCAACGGGGACTATATTTGCAGTAACAGTTTCTTTATACCCCGATCGGGTAACTATTTACAGCACCTACTCCGCTGTACTCAACAACGTCTTCCTCCTGCTCCTTCTTTGGGGATCTCAGCTTCAGACCCGTCCGGATCCTCTTGCTCCTCCTCCTCACATCGCAGCTCCTCCTCTGTCAGGCGATGCACATGGAGGGCGTAAGGTCCTTTGGCACACTTGTGCCGGGTAAAGGTGACCTCGTCCCCGATATAAAGGTCACGACCTCTGTGCCCCTCCGGCAGATGGGACTCCACATCTCTGCGCGTGACAAAGACGTCGCCGGGGGTGTTGTAGTCTCTGATGAAGCCCCACCCATGCTGCATGTTGAACTTAATTACAGTCCCGGTGGTGCGGGGACTGTGCGCTGCACGGGGGTCCCTCCTGGTTCGGCTCTTCTGCTCGGCGCTCCTTATTTGGGCCTGTTGTTCCCGGACCCGCCTCTCTCTCCGCTCCCTCGCAAACTCCTCGAGCTGCTGTCGGCAGCACTCAGCACGCTCCGCTGCAGCTGCCCTGGTTTCTTGAGTGAACCCCATTAGGTCTTCTCCGGTGGGGTCCCACTCAAATTGGGTCTCTTCAAGCGGGGGCGAGATCCTTATCACGGGCTTCGGAGCCGGAATCAGGGGTGCACACATGGCCCCAACTCTCCTCTGGTGCTCCAGTTCATAATATCTCTGGGGCCAGATGAAAGGCTGCCCGTCCGGCCACGTGTGCTGGGCAAACAAGTCCTCTCCCAGACGCGGCACCCTTGGTTTTACGGGTGCGGGCGCGGTGGTGGTGGCGCCCGGGTTGCCCAAGCCTTGCGGCCAGGCCTGGGGCACCTGGAAGGTGAAGGGCACCGTCAGGACGGCGGCGCCCTGGGCTACCTGGCCTTGCGGCCAGGCCGGAGGCTCCGCGGAGGTAGGGGGCGCTGTTGGTGATGCGACGCCCGGGAATTCTAGGCCCTGCGACCAGGCTGGTGTTACTTCCTGTTTTGCCACGCTCGGGGTCGGTGCGCATGGCGTCACAGGGGTCGCGGCGGCGGCTTCCGGTTGGGGCCTAGTCTGCGTCGGTGACATGGCGTTTTCGGGCACAGCAGGGGGACTTTCGGGCTCTGCGACGGGGAGCTGGGGCAGGTAAGCGGTGTCCCGGTTTGGGGTATAGACGTCCCCTTTACCTGCCTCCATGCGTTCGGCTCCCTTCTCGGCGCCGTCTCCGGCCTTGGGTCCTCCCGTGCCATCCTCAGAGGCGGTCTGTCTCCTCATCTTGGCTGGCGTGCTCCGGGTCTTGGTTTGCTGGGCCATCTCTCGGCTCCACTCCGCCAATGTCTCTCGCTGTACCCGGGCCATCCTCCGTGCGAGGCCCTCCAGGGCAGTCTGTGCACACTCCCGGTCTCGGGGGAGCTGTGCGAGGACCTCCACTAGGCCTAGTGGGGTCGTGGTTTCCAGCAGGCTCCTGACCAACGGGTCGGTGCTGCTCTGCTCTTCTTCCAGCAGGCTCCTGGCCAGCGGGCCGGTGCTGCTCTGCTCTCTGGCCATCTCCGGGTGAGCTTCTCTGCTACTCCTCTCCAGGCTTCTTGCCTCCGGGTGCGCTCGCTCCAGACTGCTCCAGGCGGCACCCATCTTTGCTCTCTCCTTTCGTCTCCTCCCCCCTCGAGGGCGGTCCCGGGGCCACTTGGTGATTGTCAGCTCCAGGGGCGGTTCTTTCACGCTGACAGACACCTCTAGCATCACAGTCTCTGTTGGTGGGGGCGGTTTCCACTTTTGGCGCCATTTTCGGTCCTGGCCCACGATGGGAGGCGGCCTCTCACCACCCTCTGGCACGCCCATAATGGCGTCCGCTCTTCCAAGGCGGGAAACCTTTGGAAATGGCGGGAATCGCTTCCCAGTGGCGGGAAACTCTGCAGATGGCGGGAAAACGCTGTTAATGGCGGACAACCGGCTGGAATCGACTGGTGATGGGGTCCGATGGCGAGGACCCTCCGGAACCGGCAGGAGACTTCTTTTTGAGGTAAACTCGTCCTTTTCTTCAGGCACGCAGTACCCGGGTGTTGCGGGCACGTAATCCTGCCGACTACGCCAAAGTTGACGCGCCCCCTGGGCCATATTCTTTAGGGGAATACCCGGAGCCGGATCAGATGGGAGTTGTAGTCTTCCGAGTGGCTGTGACCCGGTCCGTGCCCAGGGTGTCAAACTGAGTTGTATGTGGCAGTCATACAGATGTTATAAGTTCTTTATTGTCGACTACGCCACCCGTTGTGTTGCGGTCACTGTGGCCGCCGCTGCAGCAGGGTCCGCTGAGGCTGGTGGTGTAGGTGCAGCTTTGGTGATATAACCCCCAACGGGTGGGGTATAGCCTCAGGGGGATCAGGTGCAGAGGATGGGAGTTGTGGTGATGCAGTGTAGACGGCAATCAGAGACAGAGTCGGGTTATGCAGTTTAGGATGTTTACTCACTGCTGATGTTCTGGTCACTCCAGCTTCGAGTGACCTCCCGAGCCGTGCTGCGTCCACCAGGTTCTGGATCCAGCCAACTCCCAAATAAGTCCGGAGCGTGACCCTGAGCTCTCCTTCTGTCCTTTCTCTGGCCGTCCCCACTATTGATCCACCCAGGTCCAGCTCCCTCGGGCCTTCTGTGGGGAGACCCTTGGCCTGGGGTTCCCTGACCCTCCTCGTGGTATGCCTTCGTGGTGGATGTGGTGGGTGACCGTGACAAACGCTGCCCACGGTCTCCGGTCTCTGGCTGGGGAGTGTTTTTACCCCCACCAGCTTGGGTTCCGGTACCCTGCGCCGACTCTTCACCCGGGGATTTAAGTTGGGTTCTTGGAGTCCTTTTCTTCTGTTTCCCCCTCTGGGTCTCTCTCTCTCCTCTCTCACTCTGGGTCTCTCTTCTCCTCTGCTCGCTGACTTTCTCTCTGCAACTGACCCTGTTTTTAGTTGGTGCCCACCTTATATACACCCTCTATGTGTGAGCTCAGGTGACCAGCACCCAATGAGCTCCTATCTTTACCCAGGCTGCTCCCCCTATCTGCCCCTACACTACTTGGGATGTACCACCCCCCCTCCCACTCCAGCCAGGAACAGACTCGGTCGTACCTGCACATTTCTAAGTGGGAGTACCGTCGGCCTGTTCCTCGGAAATGGGATGTATGTAGTGCATGCAGCCTACCGAGCTCAGATCCACACTCCATCCTTACCCGGGAGTGGAATATCACACCTCTGGGTTGAGGTGCAATACCCCTGTAGCAGCCGAATCCTCAGGGTGCTACATTCCCCCCTGGTAAATCACAGCACGTCCTCGGGCTGTAAGACAAAAACAACACCAAAACATACAAATTTTTTCATAAACATATAAAACATATAAAACATTATATATATATAAAACTTTTCAGATAAAACATTCTCGTCGTCTCTTGTTTCTCCTCCGGTCACTGTGCAACTGTTGACCGGGCAAAGTGCGACAGTCTTTCTAGAAAAATGGTTTTCCTTATAAAACCGGTAGGGGGCGCTTTAGGACGCGCAACTATATACAAGGATATGGCCGCTCTCAGTCCTCGGCCAGGTAAGGAGGGAAAGGGAATGGCTGCTCACAGTCCTCAGCCTGTGGGATTAAGGGTAAACGGGTAAACAGTTCACTCAGCTGGTCCCAACGGGGACTATATTTGCAGTAACAGTTTCTTTATACCCCGATCGGGTAACTATTTACAGCACCTACTCCGCTGTACTCAACAACGTCTTCCTCCTGCTCCTTCTTTGGGGATCTCAGCTTCAGACCCGTCCGGATCCTCTTGCTCCTCCTCCTCACATCGCAGCTCCTCCTCTGTCAGGCGATGCACATGGAGGGCGTAAGGTCCTTTGGCACACTTGTGCCGGGTAAAGGTGACCTCGTCCCCGATATAAAGGTCACGACCTCTGTGCCCCTCCGGCAGATGGGACTCCACATCTCTGCGCGTGACAAAGACGTCGCCGGGGGTGTTGTAGTCTCTGATGAAGCCCCACCCATGCTGCATGTTGAACTTAATTACAGTCCCGGTGGTGCGGGGACTGTGCGCTGCACGGGGGTCCCTCCTGGTTCGGCTCTTCTGCTCGGCGCTCCTTATTTGGGCCTGTTGTTCCCGGACCCGCCTCTCTCTCCGCTCCCTCGCAAACTCCTCGAGCTGCTGTCGGCAGCACTCAGCACGCTCCGCTGCAGCTGCCCTGGTTTCTTGAGTGAACCCCATTAGGTCTTCTCCGGTGGGGTCCCACTCAAATTGGGTCTCTTCAAGCGGGGGCGAGATCCTTATCACGGGCTTCGGAGCCGGAATCAGGGGTGCACACATGGCCCCAACTCTCCTCTGGTGCTCCAGTTCATAATATCTCTGGGGCCAGATGAAAGGCTGCCCGTCCGGCCACGTGTGCTGGGCAAACAAGTCCTCTCCCAGACGCGGCACCCTTGGTTTTACGGGTGCGGGCGCGGTGGTGGTGGCGCCCGGGTTGCCCAAGCCTTGCGGCCAGGCCTGGGGCACCTGGAAGGTGAAGGGCACCGTCAGGACGGCGGCGCCCTGGGCTACCTGGCCTTGCGGCCAGGCCGGAGGCTCCGCGGAGGTAGGGGGCGCTGTTGGTGATGCGACGCCCGGGAATTCTAGGCCCTGCGACCAGGCTGGTGTTACTTCCTGTTTTGCCACGCTCGGGGTCGGTGCGCATGGCGTCACAGGGGTCGCGGCGGCGGCTTCCGGTTGGGGCCTAGTCTGCGTCGGTGACATGGCGTTTTCGGGCACAGCAGGGGGACTTTCGGGCTCTGCGACGGGGAGCTGGGGCAGGTAAGCGGTGTCCCGGTTTGGGGTATAGACGTCCCCTTTACCTGCCTCCATGCGTTCGGCTCCCTTCTCGGCGCCGTCTCCGGCCTTGGGTCCTCCCGCGCCATCCTCAGAGGCGGTCTGTCTCCTCATCTTGGCTGGCGTGCTCCGGGTCTTGGTTTGCTGGGCCATCTCTCGGCTCCACTCCGCCAATGTCTCTCGCTGTACCCGGGCCATCCTCCGTGCGAGGCCCTCCAGGGCAGTCTGTGCACACTCCCGGTCTCGGGGGAGCTGTGCGAGGACCTCCACTAGGCCTAGTGGGGTCGTGGTTTCCAGCAGGCTCCTGACCAACGGGTCGGTGCTGCTCTGCTCTTCTTCCAGCAGGCTCCTGGCCAGCGGGCCGGTGCTGCTCTGCTCTCTGGCCATCTCCGGGTGAGCTTCTCTGCTACTCCTCTCCAGGCTTCTTGCCTCCGGGTGCGCTCGCTCCAGACTGCTCCAGGCGGCACCCATCTTTGCTCTCTCCTTTCGTCTCCTCCCCCCTCGAGGGCGGTCCCGGGGCCACTTGGTGATTGTCAGCTCCAGGGGCGGTTCTTTCACGCTGACAGACACCTCTAGCATCACAGTCTCTGTTGGTGGGGGCGGTTTCCACTTTTGGCGCCATTTTCGGTCCTGGCCCACGATGGGAGGCGGCCTCTCACCACCCTCTGGCACGCCCATAATGGCGTCCGCTCTTCCAAGGCGGGAAACCTTTGGAAATGGCGGGAATCGCTTCCCAGTGGCGGGAAACTCTGCAGATGGCGGGAAAACGCTGTTAATGGCGGACAACCGGCTGGAATCGACTGGTGATGGGGTCCGATGGCGGGGACCCTCCGGAACCGGCAGGAGACTTCTTTTTGAGGTAAACTCGTCCTTTTCTTCAGGCACGCAGTACCCGGGTGTTGCGGGCACGTAATCCTGCCGACTACGCCAAAGTTGACGCGCCCCCTGGGCCATATTCTTTAGGGGAATACCCGGAGCCGGATCAGATGGGAGTTGTAGTCTTCCGAGTGGCTGTGACCCGGTCCGTGCCCAGGGTGTCAAACTGAGTTGTATGTGGCAGTCATACAGATGTTATAAGTTCTTTATTGTCGACTACGCCACCCGTTGTGTTGCGGTCACTGTGGCCGCCGCTGCAGCAGGGTCCGCTGAGGCTGGTGGTGTAGGTGCAGCTTTGGTGATATAACCCCCAACGGGTGGGGTATAGCCTCAGGGGGATCAGGTGCAGAGGATGGGAGTTGTGGTGATGCAGTGTAGACGGCAATCAGAGACAGAGTCGGGTTATGCAGTTTAGGATGTTTACTCACTGCTGATGTTCTGGTCACTCCAGCTTCGAGTGACCTCCCGAGCCGTGCTGCGTCCACCAGGTTCTGGATCCAGCCAACTCCCAAATAAGTCCGGAGCGTGACCCTGAGCTCTCCTTCTGTCCTTTCTCTGGCCGTCCCCACTATTGATCCACCCAGGTCCAGCTCCCTCGGGCCTTCTGTGGGGAGACCCTTGGCCTGGGGTTCCCTGACCCTCCTCGTGGTATGCCTTCGTGGTGGATGTGGTGGGTGACCGTGACAAACGCTGCCCACGGTCTCCGGTCTCTGGCTGGGGAGTGTTTTTACCCCCACCAGCTTGGGTTCCGGTACCCTGCGCCGACTCTTCACCCGGGGATTTAAGTTGGGTTCTTGGAGTCCTTTTCTTCTGTTTCCCCCTCTGGGTCTCTCTCTCTCCTCTCTCACTCTGGGTCTCTCTTCTCCTCTGCTCGCTGACTTTCTCTCTGCAACTGACCCTGTTTTTAGTTGGTGCCCACCTTATATACACCCTCTATGTGTGAGCTCAGGTGACCAGCACCCAATGAGCTCCTATCTTTACCCAGGCTGCTCCCCCTATCTGCCCCTACACTACTTGGGATGTACCACCCCCCCTCCCACTCCAGCCAGGAACAGACTCGGTCGTACCTGCACATTTCTAAGTGGGAGTACCGTCGGCCTGTTCCTCGGAAATGGGATGTATGTAGTGCATGCAGCCTACCGAGCTCAGATCCACACTCCATCCTTACCCGGGAGTGGAATATCACACCTCTGGGTTGAGGTGCAATACCCCTGTAGCAGCCGAATCCTCAGGGTGCTACATTCCCCCCTGGTAAATCACAGCACGTCCTCGGGCTGTAAGACAAAAACAACACCAAAACATACAAATTTTTTCATAAACATATAAAACATATAAAACATTATATATATATAAAACTTTTCAGATAAAACATTCTCGTCGTCTCTTGTTTCTCCTCCGGTCACTGTGCAACTGTTGACCGGGCAAAGTGCGACAGTCTTTCTAGAAAAATGGTTTTCCTTATAAAACCGGTAGGGGGCGCTTTAGGACGCGCAACTATATACAAGGATATGGCCGCTCTCAGTCCTCGGCCAGGTAAGGAGGGAAAGGGAATGGCTGCTCACAGTCCTCAGCCTGTGGGATTAAGGGTAAACAGTTCACTCAGCTGGTCCCAACGGGGACTATATTTGCAGTAACAGTTTCTTTATACCCCGATCGGGTAACTATTTACAGCACCTACTCCGCTGTACTCAACAACGTCTTCCTCCTGCTCCTTCTTTGGGGATCTCAGCTTCAGACCCGTCCGGATCCTCTTGCTCCTCCTCCTCACATCGCAGCTCCTCCTCTGTCAGGCGATGCACATGGAGGGCGTAAGGTCCTTTGGCACACTTGTGCCGGGTAAAGGTGACCTCGTCCCCGATATAAAGGTCACGACCTCTGTGCCCCTCCGGCAGATGGGACTCCACATCTCTGCGCGTGACAAAGACGTCGCCGGGGGTGTTGTAGTCTCTGATGAAGCCCCACCCATGCTGCATGTTGAACTTAATTACAGTCCCGGTGGTGCGGGGACTGTGCGCTGCACGGGGGTCCCTCCTGGTTCGGCTCTTCTGCTCGGCGCTCCTTATTTGGGCCTGTTGTTCCCGGACCCGCCTCTCTCTCCGCTCCCTCGCAAACTCCTCGAGCTGCTGTCGGCAGCACTCAGCACGCTCCGCTGCAGCTGCCCTGGTTTCTTGAGTGAACCCCATTAGGTCTTCTCCGGTGGGGTCCCACTCAAATTGGGTCTCTTCAAGCGGGGGCGAGATCCTTATCACGGGCTTCGGAGCCGGAATCAGGGGTGCACACATGGCCCCAACTCTCCTCTGGTGCTCCAGTTCATAATATCTCTGGGGCCAGATGAAAGGCTGCCCGTCCGGCCACGTGTGCTGGGCAAACAAGTCCTCTCCCAGACGCGGCACCCTTGGTTTTACGGGTGCGGGCGCGGTGGTGGTGGCGCCCGGGTTGCCCAAGCCTTGCGGCCAGGCCTGGGGCACCTGGAAGGTGAAGGGCACCGTCAGGACGGCGGCGCCCTGGGCTACCTGGCCTTGCGGCCAGGCCGGAGGCTCCGCGGAGGTAGGGGGCGCTGTTGGTGATGCGACGCCCGGGAATTCTAGGCCCTGCGACCAGGCTGGTGTTACTTCCTGTTTTGCCACGCTCGGGGTCGGTGCGCATGGCGTCACAGGGGTCGCGGCGGCGGCTTCCGGTTGGGGCCTAGTCTGCGTCGGTGACATGGCGTTTTCGGGCACAGCAGGGGGACTTTCGGGCTCTGCGACGGGGAGCTGGGGCAGGTAAGCGGTGTCCCGGTTTGGGGTATAGACGTCCCCTTTACCTGCCTCCATGCGTTCGGCTCCCTTCTCGGCGCCGTCTCCGGCCTTGGGTCCTCCCGTGCCATCCTCAGAGGCGGTCTGTCTCCTCATCTTGGCTGGCGTGCTCCGGGTCTTGGTTTGCTGGGCCATCTCTCGGCTCCACTCCGCCAATGTCTCTCGCTGTACCCGGGCCATCCTCCGTGCGAGGCCCTCCAGGGCAGTCTGTGCACACTCCCGGTCTCGGGGGAGCTGTGCGAGGACCTCCACTAGGCCTAGTGGGGTCGTGGTTTCCAGCAGGCTCCTGACCAACGGGTCGGTGCTGCTCTGCTCTTCTTCCAGCAGGCTCCTGGCCAGCGGGCCGGTGCTGCTCTGCTCTCTGGCCATCTCCGGGTGAGCTTCTCTGCTACTCCTCTCCAGGCTTCTTGCCTCCGGGTGCGCTCGCTCCAGACTGCTCCAGGCGGCACCCATCTTTGCTCTCTCCTTTCGTCTCCTCCCCCCTCGAGGGCGGTCCCGGGGCCACTTGGTGATTGTCAGCTCCAGGGGCGGTTCTTTCACGCTGACAGACACCTCTAGCATCACAGTCTCTGTTGGTGGGGGCGGTTTCCACTTTTGGCGCCATTTTCGGTCCTGGCCCACGATGGGAGGCGGCCTCTCACCACCCTCTGGCACGCCCATAATGGCGTCCGCTCTTCCAAGGCGGGAAACCTTTGGAAATGGCGGGAATCGCTTCCCAGTGGCGGGAAACTCTGCAGATGGCGGGAAAACGCTGTTAATGGCGGACAACCGGCTGGAATCGACTGGTGATGGGGTCCGATGGCGAGGACCCTCCGGAACCGGCAGGAGACTTCTTTTTGAGGTAAACTCGTCCTTTTCTTCAGGCACGCAGTACCCGGGTGTTGCGGGCACGTAATCCTGCCGACTACGCCAAAGTTGACGCGCCCCCTGGGCCATATTCTTTAGGGGAATACCCGGAGCCGGATCAGATGGGAGTTGTAGTCTTCCGAGTGGCTGTGACCCGGTCCGTGCCCAGGGTGTCAAACTGAGTTGTATGTGGCAGTCATACAGATGTTATAAGTTCTTTATTGTCGACTACGCCACCCGTTGTGTTGCGGTCACTGTGGCCGCCGCTGCAGCAGGGTCCGCTGAGGCTGGTGGTGTAGGTGCAGCTTTGGTGATATAACCCCCAACGGGTGGGGTATAGCCTCAGGGGGATCAGGTGCAGAGGATGGGAGTTGTGGTGATGCAGTGTAGACGGCAATCAGAGACAGAGTCGGGTTATGCAGTTTAGGATGTTTACTCACTGCTGATGTTCTGGTCACTCCAGCTTCGAGTGACCTCCCGAGCCGTGCTGCGTCCACCAGGTTCTGGATCCAGCCAACTCCCAAATAAGTCCGGAGCGTGACCCTGAGCTCTCCTTCTGTCCTTTCTCTGGCCGTCCCCACTATTGATCCACCCAGGTCCAGCTCCCTCGGGCCTTCTGTGGGGAGACCCTTGGCCTGGGGTTCCCTGACCCTCCTCGTGGTATGCCTTCGTGGTGGATGTGGTGGGTGACCGTGACAAACGCTGCCCACGGTCTCCGGTCTCTGGCTGGGGAGTGTTTTTACCCCCACCAGCTTGGGTTCCGGTACCCTGCGCCGACTCTTCACCCGGGGATTTAAGTTGGGTTCTTGGAGTCCTTTTCTTCTGTTTCCCCCTCTGGGTCTCTCTCTCTCCTCTCTCACTCTGGGTCTCTCTTCTCCTCTGCTCGCTGACTTTCTCTCTGCAACTGACCCTGTTTTTAGTTGGTGCCCACCTTATATACACCCTCTATGTGTGAGCTCAGGTGACCAGCACCCAATGAGCTCCTATCTTTACCCAGGCTGCTCCCCCTATCTGCCCCTACACTACTTGGGATGTACCACCCCCCCTCCCACTCCAGCCAGGAACAGACTCGGTCGTACCTGCACATTTCTAAGTGGGAGTACCGTCGGCCTGTTCCTCGGAAATGGGATGTATGTAGTGCATGCAGCCTACCGAGCTCAGATCCACACTCCATCCTTACCCGGGAGTGGAATATCACACCTCTGGGTTGAGGTGCAATACCCCTGTAGCAGCCGAATCCTCAGGGTGCTACACATACATATATATATATATATATAAATACAGCATATATATATTTATATACCTATACACACACTTACAAACACATCATTTTTTATTATTTATTTTTACGGAGCAGAGTTTGGGCTCATATAGATCAGTAATCGTACTGGTCTGTGTCACATTGTTCATTTTCTTTAGACCTCAGTTTTTTCTGCATGAGTTGAGGATTTATGAGAGCAACCTCAGCATGCACAGCATCAATATTCACAGAGAGTCAGAGATAGAAGAGCTCGAGGAGAACGCCTCTCCACAATCACTCTCAAGGTGTGATATGACACGTATCACCAGTGTGATATACAGTATAATATAGCACCACTGTGGCATATAGTATATATCACCTGTGTGGTAAACAGTATATGTATCACAAGGGTGGTATACAGTGGATTTAAAAAGTCTACACACCCTTGTTAAAATGCCGAATTTTTTATGTGTAAAAAAAAAATCACACCAAAAATAATAATTTCAGAACTTTTTCCACCTTTCAGCTATCTTCACATGTTGCATTTTTGCTGCGTTTTTATTGCAAATTAAAAGCTGCGTTTTACAGTGCCAGCAAAAGCTATAAGATTTTAGAAATCTCATGTACACACTTCTGTTTTTTTCCTGACTGAATTGGAAAACTGCTGCTTTTTTGAAAACTGCAGCATCAATTCTTTCAGCGGTTTTTCACCCATAGAAAGCAATGAGTAAGAGCAAAAAAAGCAGTAAAAACGCACCAAAAAAACTTTGCCATCAGTTTTTGCAGCGTTTTTAGTGAAAAAAAGCAGGCAAAGCAGGATGTGCAACTCATTTATTTTTGTGATTTTTCCCAAGCTTAATCCAAAATGTCTTGGTGTCCTCACCTGAGCCTGGATGAATAGTATTAGTACAGTTTAATTAAATTAGTGATATGTGTAAAACTAAAAATTTAACCTACCAATGTGTGAAATTGAATAATATCTGACCAACTCAATGCATTGCCAATGTATTAGGTAAACTATGTCCGACCAATTCACTTTTTTTAATTTGAAATAGTCGCTATTTTTTTTAGACATAAAAAGCTTTTTCTTTTTATGGTGTCACATACGTCTTACATTGGCCTAACGCCATGTTCATGCTTGTATGATGGAAGCTAAGCTGAACTTTGGAATCCAGAAAAATGCAGCAAGAAAAGCTGCAAAAAAAAGCCATCAAAACCTGCTTTTTGACTGCAGCTTTTTACTGCTAAGAGATCAGGTTTAGGCTGCAGAAAATAACAGCAGCAAAAAAGCAATGTGTGAACATAGCCTTAATGTCACACATAATCTGTATGAATCCATTGAGAAATAAACATCAATTTGAGGGGGGAAATAACATCAACAAACCTAAAATACAGTGGTTGTATCAGTGTGTATAAGTGTGAGCACCCTTTTATAATTGGGGATATGGTTGGGTTCTGAATTAGCCTACCACATTTATATATGTTAAATAGTACTCAGTGCATGGCTGCCATGATTTACAGTGATTCTGAATAACCTCACTTAAAGGGAGTATGTCACCCCAAATGCCTTTGACAGTGATATAAGGGACTTCACTGCTGTAAAAATCATACTAGCACCATACATCTTGCTGGTACAGTGCTTGTTAAAATAACTATTAACGCATATGCAAATAGGGGGCTTTGGTGTACCCCCACAGTGTAATGTCGCACCATGAGTTGGGTGCACCATTATGCCCCCTAAAATTTGCATATTTGGGACTGCCCTAGGTTGTGATGGATAGCGCTTGCTTCCTAGAGCAAATGCTAAACCACCTGTGTGCACATGAGCGTAATACTGGCTCTGCCAGCTGCGCGCTCACAGTAGCTGGTGCATTCTCCATCCAGGTTCCTCCATGGATGGAGCGGTGTTCACAGAGAGCCAGGTAGGAGAATGCACCCAGCCACTGTGTGAGTGCGGCCTGCACAGCCAGTGTAAGTGCACATGCACATAAATGCGCAGTATTGGACACAGACAGGATAGGGCACCTGTTCCAGAATATACAGGCCTTTTGCAGTCTAATAACACATCATACTGCACAATTTTACCTACTTTAGAGGTGGATGTAGGACCCTTTACTTTTTGGGCCTCTGTGCAGCTGCACAGGTTACACCAATGGCATGTCTTCACCTGCCTAAAAAGCACAGCATTTGCTCTAGGAAATGAGCATTGTCCATCACAATCTAGGGGAGTCCCCAAGATGCAAATTGAGGGGGCTTAACGGTTCACCCAGCTCATGGCCATGCCATAGGTACACCAAAGTCCCGTTATTTGCATATGGATTAAAAGTTATTTTCACAAGCACTGCACCAGTAACAGGTACAGTACAGGTATGATTTTTATGGGGGTGAAGGCTCACTATATAGTTAGTCTAAAAAGCATTTTGAGGGTGAAACACTCTCTTTAAAGTTTAGCTCTTCTATTATAGTAGGAGTTCCCAGACATTTTCTTAATTGCATTTTACAACAAAAGCCATGATTCGTAAACAGCTTACAACACAGCAAATGGATCTCATTGTTAAAAGTGGTCAGTCAGGAAAAAAGTACATAATAATTTCCAACGCAATAGATAGTCCATGAAACACTGTGAAGACGTCATCAAGAAGTGGCTTAAATTTAGCACAACAGTGACATAACCTAGAACCGGACATCCATCAAAAAAGGATGAAAAGACAATAAGAAATTGGGTTAAAGGAAGTTTCGCCCCAAGCAGTTCGCCCCCAGCAATTTGCCCCCAGCAGTTCGCCCCCAGGTACATTTCGCCCCCGCACATTTCACCCCTATCATTTCGCCCCCAGGAAGATTTGCCCCCGCACGTTTCGCCCCCAGACGGGGGCGAACTGGGGGCGATATGTGCGGGGGTGAGATGTGCGGGGACAAAACATCCTGGGGGCCAAATGCTGGGGACGAAATGTGCGGGGGCGAAATGTACCCGGGGGCGAATTGCTGGGGGCAAACTGCTGGGGGGTGAAACATCCAATTCCCAAGAAATTGGTACATGATGCTGCCATAAGCTTTATAGCAACATTAAAAGAGCTACAGATATTTCTGGCATGCACTGGTTGTGTATTGCATGTGACGACAAACTCCCATATTGTTCATATGCCTGGCCTGTGGGGTAGAGTGGCAAGACAAAAGCCTTTTCTTACAAAGAAAAACATCTAAGCCTGGATTTGTTTTGGCCATAATTCCAAAAGGTAGGTTTGGGCCAAAAATAACACTTGTCATCACCAAAAGAACACCATACCCACAGTCAAGCATCGTGAAGGCAGCATTGTGCTTTGGGGCAGTTTTTTGGCAGCTGGAGCTGGGGCATTAGTCAAGGTGGAAGGAATTATAGACAGTTCCAAATACCAGATAATTTTGCAACAAAACCTTCAGGCCTCTGCTAAAATGCTGAAGATGAAGAGTAATTGCACATTTCAGCACAACAATGACCCAAACTATATCTCCAAATCACCGGAAGAATGGCTTTGCCATAAAAAGATCAACGTTTTGGAGTGGCCCAGACCTGAGTCTAATTAACAATCCCTGAATTGAAGTGAAGAGGGCACTGTACACATGAGATGCCATTGTAATCTGACAGATTTAGAGCCGCTGCTAGGAACAGTGGGAAAAGATTGCCAATTCTAGATTTGCCCTGCTGATGGACTCCAACCCACAAAATGAATGCTGTCATAAATTCAATGGGTGCTAAGTATTAGTGTAAGCGTGTGCAGATGTATACAACCACATTATTTCAGCTCTTTTCTTTTTTTCTTTCCCCCATTGAAAAGAATTTAGCTTATTTTTCAATAGATTTGTACAGATTTGAACCTCCACCATATTTGTTTGTAGATACTGTGCTCTTTTTTTTTGTAGGCTTCATTCAGTTTTCGGTAAACAGTAGAATGATGTGATTACCAAAAAGCTCTATCTTGGTCTCATCTGTCCGCAGACTCTTTCCCAGAAGGATTTGGGCTTACACACATACATTTTAGCTTTTTTATGTCTCTGTGTTAGCAGTGGGGTCCTCCTGGTTCTCCTCCCATAGCATTTCATTGCAACCTTTCAACAATTTTGCTCTGCCGTCCATGTCCAGGGAGATTAGCTACAGTTCCATTGGTTGTAAACTTCTTGATTATGTTGTGCACAGTGGACAAAGGAACATCAAGATCTCTGGAGATGGACTTAAGTCCTCAGACAGTTCTCTTCTCCTCTTTCTGTTCTCCATGCTTGGTGTAGCACACCAGACACACAATGCAAAGATTGAGTCAACTTCTCCCCTTTTTATCTGGTTTCAGATGTGATTTTTAACTTGCCCACCCCTGTTACTTGCCCCAGGTGTGTTTGAACAAGCATCGCATGCTTGAAACAAAGTTATTTACCCACAATTTTGGAAAGGTGCCAACAATTTGGTTCAGCCCATTTTTGGTGTTTTGTGTGAAATTTGCTGTTATTTCTCTGTTTTTTTTGTGTGTTGTTCCAATGCACACAAAGGAAATAAACAAGTGTATAACAAAACATGTGTAATTACAATGCTTGTCTGGAAGAAATACTTAATTTTCTGTAACAATTTCAAGGGTGCTAACACTTTCGACCATGACTGTATTACCAGCATGATACAGTACCCATTACCGGTTTGATACCTCGTATGACCTCTGCAGTCTCGTTTTCGCGGTTATGGCTCACATGCGATGACGATACTGACTTGATCACCCGTGAGTAAAGCGGTGGATGACATGGGACCTAGTTGAATGTCGTCAGATCTGTGGAGAATTTTTTTTATTAATAAATGGATAAACCACGGAATGTGTGGGGGAGTATTTATTAAAATAAAATGTTTTTTCCTGTGTGTGCGTATTTGTTTCTTTTAACTTACTGGGTTAGTAATGGGGGTGTCTGAGAGACGCCTCTCCATTACTAACCTATGGGCTTGATGTCAGCGGACATTACAAAGCTGACATAAATTCCATAAACTATTACCCCGCTTGCCAACGTACCAGGGCACGTGAGAAGAGCCGAGTCTAAGAGCCAGAATTGGCGCATCTAATGGATGTGCCATTTCTGGTGCGGTTGAGGGCTGGTGTTATTAGCCTGGGAGGAGGCCAATATACATGGCCCCTTATCGGCCTATTAATATCAGCCTACAGCTGTCTGCTTAGCCTTAGCTGGTTATTAAAAATAGGGGGGACATCATGTCATTTTTTTTAGGATCCCCCCTATTTTTAATAACCAGCTAAGGCAAATTAGACATCTGCTGATAATAATAGGCTTTGCAGCTCCACTGATATTGGCCCTTTTCCAGTCTAAAAATTCCAGCCCCCAGCTGTTTTCCCTCGGCTGGTTTTAAAAAGAAAGGAGACCGCATGTCTGCTTTTTTTTTTTTTTTTTTAACTGTCCGGGCCAATCACAGCCATGCAATTACTTGACATGGCTGTGATGGAGCTGGAAGTGCCCACAGCCTTAGAGCTTGTTGATTCCTGTGATGCAGCCTTTCAACAAGCTTTATTAGACTTCTGGACTTGAACAGGAACCTGCATATACAGTAAGAAGTCCGTGTTCGGGGTCCGGTACCAGACACTAGAAGTCCAGTACGAACCCCAAACTTTACAGTTCGGGTTCTATCAGCCTTAGATATGTTGTTAAACGTTTTGGTGCCATATACCACAAGACACCCTCAAAGGTCTGGTGAAGCCCATGCCTTGATGGATCAAGAGGACCCGACAGGTTACTGGACAAAACTTCATAAGATTTTGACAAATTACATCTGGGTGATACTGTGAAATTAGTTTTTTTGTTGTTTTTTTTTTTTTGTAGTATCAGGGTCCCTATTGCATACTTCATCTTGAAAGGCAAATAATGATATTGTTAGGCAAGAATTCAAATAACCTTACTGAACAATGACACTGATACTGGGGTAAAGGATAATGACACTGATACTGGGGTACAGGATAATGACACTGATACTGGGGTACAGGATAATGGCACTGACACTTGGGGTACAGAATAATGACACTGATACTGTGGTACAGGATAATGACACTGATACTGGGGTAAACGTTAATGGCACTGTTACTGGAGTGCAGGACAATGGAGGATAATGACACTTGGGGTACAAAATAATGACACTGATACTGTGGTACAGGACAATGATACTGACACTTGAGGAACATGATAAAGAGTGACCCTTACAATTTCAGTACAGGATAATGACACTTGACAAATTAATGATATACTGACAGAAATAAGGAGACAATCCCCAGTTCGCCAGGTTTGGTAGAAGATCCGTCTTGGTGCTGGTGCCACTGGTAGTTCTACACTAGGTGGTAATAACATACCACGAGAAGTGCTGTTGTTGGATAACACCTTTTACATTTCTGGAGGCTGCACAGATCTCACTTCTGTCACTTCCTCAGTACAGCTCATTACTATTCATTCTATCATCTGAGTTTCTGCACATTTTGCCGGGAGATTTTTCAGATACTTATCAGATTTAGAAGAAGAAAGACTCTCTTCATACTCCACACTGTGAGGAAAACATGAAAGACATTGTTTATTTCTCCTTTTATTACAATTAAGTTAGGAAAAAAACCCTCCCAATAACGTAAATGCAAATAAATAAAGTTGGGTCTGACCGGTTTTGACCTTCACATTAAAAATTTTAATTTGAAAGCTAATTGGGGTCAATGGGAATTAAGAGGTAACATAATTTTTCTTTTTTAGGTGCATTTTACTAAATCAAGGGTAAATCAAGTGATTGGTTTATTTACTGTGTTATTGGCTGTGATTCATTATTATTAATGGTATTGCATATCACCATTTTAAACCAGTGGTTTTGTTTGATATTTTAAATGTGAGATAGACATAATGGTACTTTTTCTTTTTCTATATCGAGGGTCCCACTCCCAAACCTTCATGACCATGGGATTTGCTAACAGAAGCCTCCAGTAATGAACTTTGCCTCTTCGGGCTCCGAGCCTAGGCCTTGTCTCTCTTGGCTGTTGGTACAAAGACTCATAAAGGAGTGATATGTAAGGATATCAGGCTGCAGTTTTAGCGGTGCAAGCAGGCCAACAAAAAGGAGATCTACACTATTATTTCCCTGTTTGGGATCGTGTTTGTTTGCCACCAAACTTAAATGTAACCTGAACAGTTGGGAACAATCTTCTATGACTATTCTTCACATTACCTCATCCTGATCTTGTCTGACTTCTGTTACGAGATCCATGACTTGTTCAACTACACTTGCTTTGCCGGTTTTGCCTATCTTCCATTACGTAACCACAGGGTTGTGTGACTATGCCACTGTTTGTAGTGATGCCCTAAATGTACATTCTAATTATTGGCCTTAGCGATATACCGCCATCCATTCCCATATATTCGGGTTCCACCTGGCTAGACGCTTATCCAAGAAAACCAGACTCTCTTATGGCATGAGACTGGCACCAGCTGACCAGTTGATTCCTTTCCCGGATTTCACTTGAATCTTACTAATACCCACGTCAACTTTTTATGGCAGGGGATGTTTAAGTCTAAGTGAAGGTTAAAATAAAGCATAATAAGGTCTATTTAAACACATGTAGATCAATGCCAATCATTGTTTTGAGTTGGTGATACTGAAATCCCCCGATTTAAAATTGGAACCATAACCCTAAGGACAATACCTCAACTTTTACAGCATATTATTCCACAAGCGAGCACCATTTTGTTAATCTCTATTTGCAAGAAAGGGGTTTTCGCCTACTTTAAAAATTATTCTGAATGAATCCACCACCTTCACACACTACATTGTGCCCCACCAGTCTCATGGCATCAACATCCACAGGGGAAGTCACATAACCATTGCAGTCAATCAGCAGTTGCCAATAAGCTGCAGCCTTCATATTCAAGTGGTATAAGCCACCTCATACGGAATGTCCGATGTTGTCCAGCAGACACGTGATGCCCACCTGGATGTTGATGTCAGACCAGTGAGTGAGTGAGGAAGGTGAGTATATAATTTCTGTATATATATATATATATATATATATATATATATATATATATATACAGTACAGACCAAAAGTTTGGACACACTTTCTCATTTTAAAGATTTTTCTGTATTTTCATGACTTTGAAAATTGTACATTCACACTGAAGGCATAAAAACTATGAATTAACACATGTGGAATTATATACTTAGCAAAAAAGTGTGAAACAACTGAAAATATGTCTTACAGTCTAGGTTCTTCAAAGTAGCCACCTTTTGCTTTGATGACTGCTTTGCACACTCTTGGCATTCTCTTGATGAGCTTCAAGAGGTAGTCACCGGAAATGGTTTTCACTTCACAGGTGTGCCCTGTCAGGTTTAATAAGTGGGATTTCTTGCCTTATAAATGGGGTTGGGACCATCAGTTGTGTTGTTCAGAAGTCAGGTGGATACACAGCTGATAGTCCTACTGAATAGACTGTTAGAATTTGTATTATGGCAAGAAAAAAGCAGCTAAGTAAAGAAAAACGAGTGGCCATCATTACTTTATGAAATGAAGGTCAGTCAGTGTGAAAAATTGGGAAAACTTTGAAAGTGTCCCCAAGTGCAGTTGCAAAAACCATCAAGCGCTACAAAGAAACTGGCTCACATGAGGACCGCCCCAGGAAAGGAAGACCAAGAGTCACCTCTGCTTCTGAGGATAAGTTTATCCGAGTCACCAGCCTCAGAAATCGCAGGTTAACAGCAGCTCAGATTAGAGACCAGGTCAATGCCACACAGAGTTCTAGCAGCAGACACATCTCTTCAACAACTGTTAAGAGGAGACTTTGTGCAGCAGGCCTTCATGGTAAAATAGCTGCTAGGAAACCACTGCTAAGGACAGGCAACAAGCAGAAGAGACTTGTTTGGGCTAAAGAGCACAAGGAATAGACATTAGACCAGTGGAAATATGTGCTTTGGTCTGATGAGTCCAAATTTGAGATCTTTGGTTCCAACCACCGTGTCTTTGTGCGATGCAGAAAAGGTGAACGGATGGACTCTACATGCCTGGTTCCCACCGTGAAGCATGGAGGAGGAGGTGTGATGTTGTGGGGGTGCTTTGCTGGTGACACTGTTGGGGATTTATTCAAAATTGAAGGCATACTGAACCAGCATGGCTACCACAGCATCTTGCAGCGGCATGCTATTCCATCCGGTTTGCGTTTAGTTGGACCATCATTTATTTTTCAACAGGACAATGACCCCAAACATACCTCCAGGCTGTGTAAGGGCTATTTGACCAAGAAGGAGAGTGATAAGGTGCTACGCCAGATGACCTGGCCTCCACAGTCACCAGACCTGAACCCAATCGAGATGGTTTGGGGTGAGCTGGACCGCAGAGTGAAGGCAAAAGGGCCAAAAAGTGCTAAGCATCTCTGGGAACTCCTTCAAGATTGTTGGAAGACCATTTTCGGTGACTACCTCTTGAAGCTCATCAAGAGAATGCCAAGAGTGTGCAAAGCAGTCATCAAAGCAAAAGGTGGCTACTTTGAAGAACCTAGAATATATGACATATTTTCAGTTGTTTCACACTTTTTTGTTAAGTATACAATTCCACATGTGTTAATTCATAGTTTTGATGCCTTCAGTGTGAATGTACAATTTTTATTGTCAAGAAAATACAGAAAAATCTTTAAATGAGAAGGTGTGTCCAAACTTCTGGTCTGTACTGTATATATATACACATGTATATATATATATATATATATATATACTGTATATATATATATATATATGTATTTTTTTAATATATGCACCCATTCAGAATAACTTTTGAAGTAGAGGAAAACTCATTTAAGTCATGGAACTTCGATACTGTAAAATAGCTTTTCCAGCAAGATAATTCGTCATGACTTATGGCAGCAAAACCACATTTTTGCTGGAGGACAGTCACCACTGTAATCATTAAGCTTAGCAAATTAACATGTATAGCATTGCTGATGGTGTAATGATGTCTGTACATATATGATGATGTCATTTTAAAATTAAGGGCTTTATAGGACATTTCTTGACTCACTTTTAGGGATGAGCGGACCCATGGAAGTTTGGGTTCTCGTACCTACCCAAACTTTATTCCAAAGTTTGGTTTAGATACCAGAACTGTACCCGAACTTGAACCAGAACCCGAACTCCATTGAAAACAATGGAGACCTGAATTTTGGGTCTGGCTAAGAGAAAGAAATCTCTCCGTCTCTCTCTCTGTTCCCTTGGAACTTCAAACATTGCATCTGGGGAAAGTCCATATTCAGCGTTTAGCACTGGAAACTAACTGTCCTTTATGAATGCTGAACTTTTAAAATCGGGTTCGCTCATCTCTACTCACTTCCAATTGGTTTTATGCTTGGAAGAAACATGGAACAAAAAATAGGTTTCCAAATTACAGTTGAGGATTTAAGAAAGGGTTTAATTTTAGTTCAGTAACGTTTGGTTTTGTCAACCAAAATTTGACCAAAATTTTCACCTGCACAAGGAATAACTGACCGTACATGTAGATACAATATTTGGCTAGAGCAATTCTTCTTTTTTTGCATTCACATGTGAAAATGGCTGTTGAAACCAAATCTTGGAAAAAAAATGTCTAACTCAACATAACAATTGTTTTGTCTAATGACTGAGCATGTGCGGAATCTGAATATACAGACTCAGATCCAACAGAGAACTTTGAGATTGGTTCTGGTATTAGTTTAACATTAGTTTTATTGAGATGCAGCTCAATGAATGGATAGATATATGTAAACGAGACCCACGTGGTTTTCCAAGATATAGATTGCCCATTGGCTTACAGGATAGGACTTCACCTTTGCAGAATTGCGGCTCTGAGTCCTAGTAAATCTGGCCACATACAGTACAGACCAAAAGTTTGGACACACCTTCTCATTTAAAGATTTTTCTGTATTTTCATGACTTTGAAAATTGTACATTCACACTGAAGGCATCAAAACTATGAATTAACACATGTGGAATTATATACTTAACAAAAAAGTGTGAAACAACTGAAAATATGTCTTATAGTCTAGGTTCTTCAAAGTAGCCACCTTTTGCTTTGATGACTGCTTTGCAAACTCTTGGCATTCTCTTGATGAGCTTCAAGAGGTAGTCACCGAAAATGGTTTTCACTTCACAGGTGTGCCCTGTCAGGTTTAATAAGTGGGATTTCTTGCCTTATAAATGGGGTTGGGACCATCAGTTGTTTTGTGCAGAAGTCAGGTGGATACACAGCTGATAGTCCTACTGAATAGACTGTTAGAATTTGTATTATGGCAAGAAAAAAGCAGCTAAGTAAAGAAAAACGAGTGGCCATCATTACTTTAAGAAATGAAGGTCAGTCAGTCTGAAAAATTGGGCAAACTTTGAAAGTGTCCCCAAGTGCAGTTGCAAAAACCATCAAGCGCTACAAAGAAATTGGCTCACATGAGGACCGCCCCAGGAAAAGAAGACCAAGAGTCACCTCTGCTTCTGAGGATAAGTTTATCCGAGTCACCAGCCTCAGAAATCACAGGTTAACAGCAGCTCAGATTAGAGACCAGGTCAATGCCACACAGAGTTCTAGCAGCAGATACATCTCTACAACAACTGTTAAGAGGAGACTTTGTGCAGCAGGCCTTCATGGTAAAATAGCTGCTAGGAAACCACTGCTAAGGACAGGCAACAAGCAGAAGATACTTGTTTGGGCTAAAGAACACAAGGAATGGACATTAGACCAGTGGAAATCTGTGCTTTGGTCTGATGAGTCCAAATTTGAGATCTTTGGTTCCAACCACTGTGTCTTTGTGCGACGCAGAAAAGGTGAACGGATGGACTCTACATGCCTGGTTCCCACCGTGAAGCATGGAGGAGGAGGTGTGATGGTGTGGGGGGGCTTTGCTGGTGACACTGTTGGGGATTTATTCAAAATTGAAGGCATACGGAACCAGCATGGTTACCACAGCATCTTGCAGCGGCATGCTATTCCATCCGGTTTGCATTTAGTTGGACCATCATTTATTTATCAACAGGACAATTACCCCAAACACTCCTCCAGGCTGTGTAAGGGCTATTTGACCAAGAAGGAGAGTGATGGGGTGCTACGCCAGATGACCTGGCCTCCACAGTCACCAGACCTGAACCCAATCGAGATGGTTTGGGGTGAGCTGGACCGCAGAGTGAAGGCAAAAGGGCCAACAAGTGCTAAGCATCTCTGAGAACTCCTTCAAGATTGTTGGAAGACCATTTCCGGTGACTACCTCTTGAAGCTCATCAAGAGAATGCCAAGAGTGTGCAAAGCAGTCATCAAAGCAAAAGGTGGCTACTTTGAAGAACCTAGAATATAAGACATATTTTCAGTTGTTTCACACTTTTTTGTTAAGTATATAATTCCACATGTGTTAATTCATAGTTTTGATGCCTTCAGTGTGAATGTACAATTTTCATAGTCATCAAAATACAGAAAAATCTTTAAATGAGAAGGTGTGTCCAAACTTTTGGTCTGTACTGTACATACTCATGTCAGCCAAGCCTGCCGATGGCAATGGTACTGGCCAACTGATGGTCGGAAGAGATGTCGATCAGGCATCAGGCTGATTGCATTGTTCTCCCTGAGATAAGACACTAACTGACATATCAGTCAGTGGCTTTCTCATAGACAACACAGGAGTGCTCAGCCTAACAAGCGCCTGTGTATGGGAGAGTGGATCGAGATGGCTATTGGCCAAATGATCTTTCAGCTGACAGCCATCTGATGGACATCTAATGTGTATGGCCAGCTGAAGACTGAGGAAAACAACTCAATGGAGTTTGTATAGTCAAAAAAATGGAGAGAGCTTCCTTTTACATTACAGTAACATACTGTTACCACATGGAGCTGGCATTGGCTTTACCGTGTATAAGATGACTAGATAATGAGCCCTACTGGAAACAGAAGCAATTTTGAGGGACTTGCTAGTGTGACAATGTGTCTGGTGGTACCCTAAATTAAAAGCATGCTATTAGAGTATATGAGGTTATCATAACGAGTATAAAGAGACGATACAAAAATAAACCACCAAAATCCTGAAATAGTCTGTATCGAACATATGCTCTGCAATCCCTATTCAAACGATTTATCACAGCCAAATCATCTCTTTCGTGCATTTCTACATCAACGGGCTCTGTATATTGCTTTTGTTCCACAGCTAATCAGTACCAATCACACTTAAAAGAAGATTAATTATATAGCTGTTCGCAGAACCATTTCACTATTCGGGGCCCCCTATGAGAAGAAGGGATTTTGGATCCCAACATTGTCTAGTTTTTTTTTTTTTTTTGCTATGGTCTAGAAGATAATACAAGTCTTCAATGACATCTTTGAGCTATTGTCAAGAGCCATATTGATAGCTGTCTGTATACACAGACTCACGCCAATGAGTGCGCACAGCCATCAAGGCTTAGACAGATAGACAGACGGACAGACGCCCACTGTGACGATGATTTGTTGACGTGCGTCTCATTATCAGATTTGCTTTTCAAGAGCCTGACATTTTAAAAGCAAATTCCTTTCACACATTTTCCCCCTCCGATCGCTCTTGTTGAACTACATTGAGATTTCATGGGAAGAATTACTCAATAAAATGTCTTTCTGTTGGTATTGTATAATCTTCTGTGGCTTGGCGACACCGGCTCATTACCAAGGCATATGATGAAAAACAACAGCGCCCATTCTAATGATAAAAAAAAAAAAGCAAAATGTTTCAGTCGGTAGAGCGCGGGCTCTCAGGACATGGCTGTCAACACGAGGGGAAGCGTTTTATCGAGACCCTCCATCACGCCACCAGTAGACAAACACTCGCGTAATGAACCATATACATTGCGCAATAATAAAAGGAAAAGACTATATTAAAATATATTTTCAAAATTCGAAATATTTTAGATTACTTCATGATACATTTATCATTGCAAGAAGATTATGGCAATTTACGGAAAAAAATGTAGACTTTTTTTTAGAAATAAAATAAATGTGATTTTAAAAAAATTCTAATTTTTTAAATTAACTTTACGTAGGTACCACTGACAAACGAATCGGCCTGTTCTATCTTTTATGCCAAGAGATGGAAAGTACCATTCTTTATCTTGTCATATTAAATGAAAATTGAAGATACCAAACTGCAAAGTAGTTGGAATCCTGAGAGCCATGATTGTCCACTGCCCTCCGCTCTCTGCGACATGTGGAGCTATCTGTTAAATGTCTGAATCTCTGCAGGGAGATAGCCTTTGGCATTTACCGTGCATCCTCCGCAAGTGACCTTGGGGCCAGCCTGTATTGTCATCCTGAATTTTAAGCTAATTTAGCCTTAACTGCAATTCAGAACAATCTTTTAAAAACCCAAATTACTTCAAGGTCAGCAGCCATTACATATAGGAGACGGTTCATAGGCATGTCATCTAATTACAACGACAACTGCTATCTTATTTAATGTTAATGTGTTCCTGTTTTTTGTCTATTCATTGTTTCCTAAGGGTCTATAAAGAAAAAAAAAAGTTAAACAAAATATAAATAAAAAATAAAAAAATAAAGTAAGAAACAATATAAAAAAAGGATTGACGCCTGGATAAATTAAATAAAAAGGAGAAAAAAAGAAAAAATAATTGCAAAATAGGACGTTTGATAAAAAAGTGGAAAAAATATATATTAATTGCACAAACAACTAAACAAGAAATGTGATTTTTTTTTTTTTTTATAGAAATGTTACTTTGCAAGATAAACTGTAAGGCTACGTGCACATTTTGAGGATTTGCAGCAGATTTTTCTGCACCAAAAACAAGAGTGTCGGCAGGAAAAATACTGCATAAAGTGCTCAAGTTTTATGTGCTTTTTTTATGTTTTTTTTTCTTTTTTCAATCATTTGAAATGGTGAAAAAGAACTAAAAAATATGAAAGAATTAACATGCTGCAGAGCTGAAAAAAAAGCTTTGAGGCTATGTTCCCACATTCAGTTTTTGGCCACGGCCCCACTATCAGTATTCGGTCAGTATTTTTTCTCAGGAGCCAAAACCAGGTGAGAAACAATCAGAGAAAGGTAGAATAGAAACAAGTCACCAATTCTGCATTTATCACCCACTCCTGAGAAAAAATACTGACCAAATACTGATAGTGGGGCCGTGGCCTTTTGGTGAGCTCCTGATGTTGCAGATTTTCTGCACCTATTAAGTAAATTAGATTACTTGCATTTTTGAGTGCGTTTTTTACATGTGTTTTTCTCGCGTTTTTGATGTTGCAGTTCTTGTCTTTTGCTGGTTTGTCATGTGAGGATCACATGTGTTTTTGATGCGTTTCCACCACGGAAATTCACTAAAAACTCATTAGTATTTTTTACCGGCAAATTTTCCGCATCTAATGCAATTCTATGGGGAAAATCTGCTTATAAAATGGACAAGTTGCGAATTTCGAAACACGTACCGCAGAACAGTTTACACTGAGTAAAAATAAAAAAAAGCACAGTGGGAACAAGATTTCTATAAATCTCATCCACTTCACTGCATTTTTGATGCAACGAAAATACGCAGCGTCCAAAAACTCACCAAAAACTCATCACGGGCACACAGGCTGAAGTTCAAATCAGCAAGGAAAAAAGCAAACAACATAACATTTCACAGCTCTCATTATTACTACTGTAAAATGCAACATTTTTTACCTTACAGAAAAAAAACATGGAAAAATGCAGCGTGTGAACAAGCCCTAATGTATGTACGCACTAAGCTTTCTTCATGCATATTTTTCTGCATGAAAATCTCAGATTATGACCAAAAAAGCCAAGAAATAATTATACATCTTTTTTTTTTGCTGCTAACTCACTTTGAATGTTGAAGGGGGAAAACTGCAGTCAAAACGCTGAAAGAACTGACTTGCTGCATTTTTCAGAAAAAAATGCTATGAGATTCTAGAAATGTAATTTATTTTGCTGTTGGTCCGTTTTTTTCCAGACACAGAGGAGCATTAAAAACACAATGTGTGAACAAGCCCTAACAGACGATAATTTGATATTGTTGGCATATTCGCTGGCTGTGAGGGAGGCAGATTTTTTACTTTTTTTTTATTAATGTGTAACATTTCTTACCTTCAAATCCCGATGGCTTTGAAATGTAGGATTTTTTCTATAATTTCACTATCGCTATTAATACGTTGGCCGTCGCTTCCGCCTGTTAATATTAATAAAGTGTAATAAAAGATATTTACTGTATGAATCAGAAATAAAACCACAATGGACTTGTCATAGATTCATGTAGATTAATTGTTTTTATTTCTGACGAGACTTAATCCCCTTCCCGGTGACGGACTGTAAATTCTATGTAATAGGATCAATCATCACCAGATATTTTTGTTAACTCCAATAACAGATAGAAAGTGGTGAATTCTGCAGTTATTATAAATTAATAAGTATAATTCACCAATCTGTAAATAACACATTTTTCCGTTTCTCCTGAATAATATCGGAAATATCTTAAAAAACACCAAATAAATTAGGTGTATATCTTTTAATAGCGCACATAATATAGGCGGGTGTTTTCATGATTCTATATGGTTTAATTAAAATTTAAAATAACATAGAATCCAATGCAAAATCACAATTAATCATTTTAAAATATATCAATCGTACCAAAAAAAACAAAAAAAAAGATAATACAAAAAATATATTATTTTCAATTAAAAAGTCCAGTCACTAAACAAAATAGAATAACTTTAACACCCTGACCATATGGAAGCAATAGGTCTTGTTATTAGATATTTAATCAAATCAGCCAGAAAATATCTATTATTTTAGCAAACGACACTATTCCATCTTGCTCTTTCCAGTCTAAAAACATGTATTTGCCTGTATACACATTTTTTCCTATTTTAACACTACACTTTTTTTTTTTTTTACATAATCAGTTTGGAAAAAATGATTAAAGTCTTTTTAGCGCTCTCCTTCACAAAAATGAGAAACGATTAACTAACAAATGGCGAGAAAAATTGCGAAAGCCAAATAAAATGTTAGTTTAAGAAAACTATTTATTATGGACTTTTTTTTAATATATATATATATATATATATATATTTTCAAGGGTTTTTGCTTAGAGCTTTAGAAAACTAACTCGTGACATGTTAAGGAAAATTAATTTCTGTTAATTCAGAAGCATATGAAGATATTTTTTTGTGCTTCTCTATTTTATTTCTAAAGTCTAAAAATGTATATAATTCCAATTATTATTTTAGCAAAGACAACTTTTTTTCAAACTGATTTTGCAGATTTTTATAAAACATAAGATGTTACCGTTTAGGATTCATTATTGTCTATATAACAATACAAACGATATGTCTCAATTTGGATTTTTTATGACGTAAAATAATGAAACTAATTTCACAAACAACAGAAAAAAAGCACAAAACACATATTCGAAGAGCAAAAAAATTGTAAGTCAAATAATGATTTTTTTTTTTTTTTATGTAATGTTTCCTTAATACCTAATTAAAAAAACAACATCCAGCTGCCACGTGCAAGCCATATATTCATATACTATGTACTTTCATGATATTTTTTTGTAGATAAAAAAGAGAAAATCAATTTTGTTTAATTTATTCAAGTTCAAAATTGTACAGATGCTTAAAAAATATAATTATTAGCCTGCAATGTGATATTTTTATTATTTTGCTAAATAATTTATAATTGACTATGAGACACTGCTATTAATTAGCTCGTAAGATAAAAGTTAAAAACTTGATCTTATTGCAAAATATATTTACCGATAAAAACACAAAATTGGACAAAAAAAAGACTCAGCCCTCGTCTGCACAGTCTTCATCCATAAACTTCCTTAATGAAAGAATATCTTCTTATTGTGTGAGTGCGGATCATCCTAATTGTGTGGAGGATAATGTTCAACCACCAACTGTGCAAACATAAAGAATCTAAATGTTAAGAGACAGGTTCCACTATTAAATCAGAGTTATGTCACCGACATGTCACGTCCTTCACCAAATCAACGGGTGGTGAGATGGAGTTCATGTTCCTTTATCTCTGATGGGAAATTATATCATCAACCTATGCACTTGTAGCAACTAAAGTCCTCAAGATCCATTTATTTTATTCGATTTCCCCCATTTTCCCAACAGTAGCCATTTTACAGTAATCCAAAAATAATTAAAGCGAAATTCTTAATTCATTTTGTAATATTTTGAAAATTTGGTTTAAAAAAAAATCATTTATTATTGCCTCAAACCTAATAACACTCGACTTATTAAATTGTTAAAAATAAAATAGAAATTTAAAATGTTTTTTTTTTTTTATTCTTTTCGCAAAAAAAAACAAAAAAACATGTTTGGTGTTGAACAGAAATTCAGAAGCTGGTGTCTTTTTAAGGAGATAGGATAAAATAATGAGAAATATTTTACTATTATTACTTCTAAAAGTTTTGATTTGATTAATACCCATGTTCATCTTTAAGAATATATCAAGATAAATTACGTATAAATTAATCCAATGATTTACTAAGATTTAAAAAAATATTCGTTGTAAGTTATGAGTATTAAATGTCAGAATTTGTAATATTTATTTTGTATTAATATTTATATTTAGCATTAAAGCCTTTATTAAATTCATACTGTTTTAGATATATGTACAGTAGATAGAAAACTGTATCCTTTGCTTGTAATGTGTGATTTTTAAATATCCTTTATACGGTATTTTTTATCATATATTTAGAATAAAAGTGTGAGGGATTTCATATAACATACACTAACCCTTAACTGAAATTACTGTATATGTATCTCCTTTAAAATCATACTTTTAGAAGTATAAGGTAATTGTAAGTGACCTATGTACTTTGTATACCGAAGGTAACCCTATATAGCAGTATAACATCATTATATTGATGATGTACACTATTGCTGATTATACAGACAAGTTTTTGATAATGATAATCTAAGATGCATTTTGCACATTTTATACCGTAATTCTAGGTCATGTCCTCTAGGGAAATAGTTATAGGAAGGATAGATAGATAGATAGATAGATAGATATATAGATAGATAAGATAGAGAGAGATATAAGATAGAGAGATAGATAGATAACAGATAGATAGAGATAGATACTAAATAGATAGATAATATATAGATACATAGATAATAGATGATAGATAGATAGATAATAGATAGATAATAGATAGATAATAGATAGATGATAAATGATAGCTAGATAATAGACAGATAATAGATAGATGATAAATAGATAGACAGATATATGGGTGGATAGATAGACATTAGATAGATACTAGATAGATAGATAGATAGATAATAGATAGAAAGTATTGGCACCCCTGCAATTCTGTCAGCTAATACTCCGTTTCTTCCTGAAAATGATTGCAATCACAAACTCTTTGGTATTATTATCTTCATTTAATTTGTTCTCAATGAAAAAACACAAAAAAAAATTATCCTAAAGCCAAATTGGATATAATTCCACACCAAACCTAAAAAAGGGGGTGGACAAAAGTATTGTCACTGTTTGAAAAATCATGTGATGCTTCTCTAATTCGTGTAATTAACAGCACCTGTAACTTACCTGTGGCACCTAACAGGTGTTGGCAATAACTAAATCACACTTGCAGCCAGTTAACATTGATTAAGGTTGACTCAACCTCTGTCCTGTGTCCTTGTGTGTACCACATTGAGCATGGAGAAAAGAAAGAAGACCAAAGAACTGTCTGAGGACTTGAGAAACCAAATTGTGAGGAAGCATGAGCAATCTCAAGGCTACAAGTCCATCTCCAAAGACCTGAATGTTCCTGTGTCTTCCGTGCGCAGTGTCATCAAGAAGTGTAAAGCCCATGGCACTGTGGCTAACCTCCCTAGATGTGGACGGAAAAGAAAAATTGACGAGAGATTTCAACGCAAGATTGTGCGGATGGTGGATAAAGAACCTCGACTAACATCAAAACAAGTTCAAGCTGCCCTGCAGTCCGAGGGTACAACAGTGTCAACCCGTACTATCCGTCGTCGTCTGAATGAAAAGGGACTGTATGGTAGGATACCCAGGAAGACCCCACTTCTTACCCCGAAACATAAAAAAGCCTGGCTGGGGTTTGCCAAAACTTACCTGAGAAAGCGAAAACGTTTTGGAAGAATGTTCTCTGGTCAGATGAGACAAAAGTAGAGCTTTTTGGGAAAAAGCATCAACATAGAGTGTACAGGAAAAAGAAAGAGACATTCAAAGAAAAGAACACGGTCCCTACAGTCAAACATGGCGGAGGTTCCCTGATGTTTTGGGGTTGGTTTGCTGCCTCTGGCACTGGACTGCTTGACCGTGTGCATGGCATTATGAAGTCTGAAGACTACCAACAAATTTTGCAGCATAATGTAGGGCCCAGTGTGAGAAAGCTGGGTCTCCCTCAGAGGTCATGGGTCTTCCAGCAGGACAATAACCCAAAACACACTTCCAAAAGCACTATAAAATGGTTTGAGAGAAAGCATTGGAGACTTCTAAGGTGGACAGCAATGAGTCCAGACCTGAATCCCATAGAACACCTGTGGAGAGATCTCAAAATGGCAGTTTGGAGAAGGCACCCTTCAAATATCAGGGACCTGGAGCAGTTTGCCAAAGAAGAATGGTCTACAATTCCAGCAGAGCATTGTAAGACACTCATTGATGGTTACCGGAAGCGGTTGTTCGCAGTTATTTTGGCTAAAGGTTGTGCAACCAAGTATTAGGCTGAGGGTGCCAATACTTTTGTCTGGCCCATTTTTGGAGTTTTGTGTGAAATGATCAATGATTTGATTTTTGCCTCATTCTCTTTTGTGTTTTTTCCTTGCAAGCAAATTAATTGAAGATAATAATACCAAAGAATTTGTGATTGCAATCATTTTCAGGAAGAGACTGAGTATTATCTGACAGAATTGCAGGGGTGCCAATACTTTTGGCCACCACGATAGATAGATAGATAGATAGATAGATAGATAGATAGATAGATAGATAGATAATAGGAGAGAAGTGCCAACAGTCCTGAACTGGCCAGGGCTAACCTCAATTTTTAGAAAAATTGCGAGCAAATTCAGGCATGTCTCAGGACAAAAAAAAGTGTAACGGCCAAACTGGGTGCTCTTGAGGCAGCCCTGGTTTGGGATGTCAAATTCTCAGTTTTACCAACAGTAATGTTGGCAATAGAGTTGAACGAATTGATTTAATGCAAATCAAATTCATGTGGAATTTTATTGAATTCACTGGACCTGCATAAATCACACACAAAAAAAATCCCTGCCACTATTTTACACAAAGCAGAGGATTTCATCTGTCTCATATGATTTCAGGTGTGGCCATGTGAGCTTGTGCATAATTATTTGCAGCTGTCATTTCACATGGTATAGCACAGCCAACTAGGAGGGACTATCCTAGCCTGTATAAAAGCAGAAGCAGGGTGTGCAGCAGCCATTTTGTGGTGAATCTGTAGCACCCTGAGGATTCGGCTGCTACAGGGGTATTGCACCTCAACCCAGAGGTGTGGTATTCCACTCCCGGGTAAGGATGGAGTGTGAAACTGAGCCCAGAGAGCTGCATGCACTACACACATCCCATTTCCGAGGAACAGACCAACGGTACTCCCACTTAGAAATGTGCAGGTACGACCGAGTCTGTTCCTGGCTGGAGTGGGAGGGGGGTGGTACATCCCAAGTAGTGTAGGGGCAGATAGGGGGAGCAGTCTGGGTAGTGATAGGAGCTCATTGGGTGCTGGTCACCTGAGCTCACACATAGAGGGAGTATTTAAGGTGGGCACCATCTAAGATCAGGGTCAGTCTGCCACAGTCAGTCAGTCAGTCAGCCAGCCTTTGCAAGAGGAGTGGAAGAGAGCAGAGGAGCAGAGCAGCCCAAGGCCCAGAGAGAGAGAGAGGAGAAAGGAAGAAAGACCCAGAGGGGGTGAAAGAAAAGGACTCTGAGAACCCAAAGTCCATCACCGGGTGAAGAGTTGGCAACTGGGTACCGGATCCCAAACTGGTGGGGGCTAAAGCACACCCTAGCCAGAGACCAGAGGCCGTGGGCAGGATCTGCCACGGCCACCCACCACATCCACCCTGAAGGCAAACCACGTGTAGGGTCAGGGAACCCAAGGCCAAGGGTCTCCCAACAGAAGGCCCGAGGGAGCTGGACCTAGGTGGATCCCTGGTGGGGACGGCCAGAAGACAGGACAGGAAGGAGGGCTCAGGGTCACGCTCCGGACTTGCTTGGGGGTTGGCTGAATCCAGGACCTGGTGGACGCAGCACGGCTCGGGTGGTCACTTGAAGCTGGAGTGACCGGAACATCAGCAGTAAGTAAATACCCTAAACTGCACAACCCGACTCTGTCTTTAATTACCATCTATGCTGCACCACCACAACCCCCATCCTCTGCACCTGACCCCCTGAGGCTATACCCCACCCGTTGGGGGTTATACTATCAAAAGCTGCACCAACACCATCAGCCTCAGTGGACCCTGCTGCAGCGGCGGCCGTAGTGACCGCAATACAACGGGTGGCGTAGTCGACATAAAGAACTTTATAACATCTGTAGGACTGCCACATACTCTGAGCTTGACACCCTGGGCACGGACCGGGTCACAGCCACTCGGGGACTACAACCCCCATCTGATCCGGCTCCGGGTATTCCCCTAAAGAATATGGCCCAGGGGGTGCGTCAACTTTGGCGTAGTCGGCAGGATTACGTGCCCACAACAACCGGGTACTGCATGCCTGAAGAAAAGAACGAGTTTACCTCAAAAAGAAGTCTCCTGCCGGTTCCGGAGGGTCCCCGCCATCGGACTCCATCACAGGTCGATTCCCGCCGGTTGTCCGCCATTAACAGCTTTTTCCCGCCATCTGCAGAGTTTCCCGCCACTGGGAAACGATTCCCGCCATTTCCAAAGGTTTCCCGCCTTGGAGGAGCGGACGCCATTGTGGGCGTGCCGGAGGGTGGCGGGAGGCCACCTCCCATCGTGGGCCAGGACCGAAAATGGCGCCAAAAGTGGAAACCGCCCCCACCAACAGAGACTGTGATGCTAGAGGTGTCTGTCAGCGTGAAAGAACTGCCCCTGGAGCTGACAATCACCAAGTGGCCCCGGGACCGCCCTCGAAGTGGGAGGACTGAGAAGGAGAGAGCAAAGATGGGTGTCGCCTGGAGCAGTCTGGAGAGAGCGCACCCGGAGACAAGAAGCCTAGAGCTGAGTCCAGAAGAAGCTTACCCGGAGATGGGAGAAGAGCAGAGCAGCACCGGCCCGCTGGCCAGGAGCCTGCCGGGAACAGCAGAAGGAGAGCAGAGCAGCACCGACCCGTTGGTCAGGAGCCTGCTAGAAGCAACGACCCCACTAGGCCTAGTTGAGGTCCTAGCACAGCTCCCCCGAGACCGGGAGTGTGCACAGACTGCGCTGGAGGGCCTCGCACGGAGGATGGCCCGGGTGCAGCGAGAGACGTTAGCAGAATGGAGCCGTGAGATGGTCCAGCAGACAAGAACTCGTCAGCGGAGCACGCCACCCGAGACGAGGAGACAGACCGCCTCTGAGGATGGCGCAGGAGGACTGAAGGCCGGAGACGGCGCCGAGAAGGGAGCCGAACGAAAGGAGGCAGGTAAAGGGGACGTCTCTACCCCAAGCCGGGAAACCGCGTGCCTGCCCCAGCTCCCCGTCGCAGAGCCCGAAGTACCCCCTGCCGTGCCCGTAACCGCAACGTCACCGCCACAGACTAGGCCTCAACCGGAAGCCGCAGCCGCGACCCCTGTGACGTCACACGCCTCGACCCCGAGCGTGACCAAGCAGGAAGTACCACCAGCCTGGTCGCAAGGCCTAGTACCCCCGGGCGCCGCAATACCAACAGCGCCCCCTACCTCCGCGGAGCCACCGGCCTGGTCGCAGGGCCAAGTAGCCCAGGGCGCCGCCGTCCTTACGGTGCCCTTCACTTTCCAGGTGCCCCAGGCCTGGCCGCAAGGCCTGGGCAACCCGGGCGCCACCACCACCGCGCCCATAAAACCAAGAGTGCCGCATCGGGGAGAAGATCTGTTCGCCCAACACACATGGCCGGACGGGCAGCCCTTTGTCTGGCCCAGGGAGTACTACGAACAAGAGCTCCAAAAGAGGGCAAGGCCCATGTGTGAACCCCTGATCCCGGCTCCAAAGCCCGTTAAGAGGATCTCGCCCCCGCTAGCAGAAGCGCAGTTTGAGTGGGACCCCACCGGAGAAGATCTCATGGGGTTCACTCAAGAGACTCGGGCAGCCGCAGCGGAGCGTGCAGAGTGCTGCCGCCAGCAGCTCGAGGTCTTTGAGAGGGAGCGGAGAGAGAGGCGGGTCCGGGAACAACAAGCCCAGATAAGGAGCGCGGAGCAGAAGAGCCGGGCCAGGAGAGACCCCCGTGCAGCGCATAGTCCCCGCACCACCGGGACTGTGATCAAGTTTAACATGCAGCATGGGTGGGGCTTCATCCGAGACCACCGCACCCCAGGCGACGTCTTCGTGACAAGAAGAGACGTTGAGTCCCACCTACCGGAGGGACACAGAGGTCGTGACCTTTACATCGGGGACGAGGTCACCTTTACCCGGCACAAGTGTGCCAAAGGACCCTACGCCCTCCATGTGCATCGCCTGACGGAGGAAGAGCTGCGGTGTGAGGAGGAAGAACAAGAGGACCCGGACGGGTCTGAAGCTAAAGGTAACCACAAAGAAAGAGCAGGAGGACGTCGTCGTTAAGTACAGCAGAGTACAAGCTGTATATAGTTGCCCGTCGGGGCACAGTGAACTGTTGCTAATATAGTCCCCGTTGGGACCAGAGAATTGAACTGTTACCCGTATCTCCCTTAATCCCACTGACCGAGGACTGAGAGCGGTCATCCCTTTCCTAAATACCTGGCCGAGGACTGAGAGCGGCCATATCCCCTTTTGTATATAGTTGCGCGTCCTAAAGCGCCCCCTACTGGTTTTATAGGAAAGCCACGAGTTCCAAAGACTGTCGCACTTTACCCGGTCACACGTTGCACAGTGACCGGAGGAGGAGCCAGAGGCGACGAGAATGTTATTAATATGAAAAGTTTTATGATGATGCTGACATATATATGATATTTTATATGTTTTTATTATGTTGTTTATATGAAAAAAAAATGTATGTTTGTGGATGTTTATCTCTTACAGCCCGAGGACGTGCTGTGGTTTACCAGGGGGGAATGTAGCACCCTGAGGATTCGGCTGCTACAGGGGTATTGCACCTCAACCCAGAGGTGTGGTATTCCACTCCCGGGTAAGGATGGAGTGTGAAACTGAGCCCAGAGAGCTGCATGCACTACACACATCCCATTTCCGAGGAACAGACCAACGGTACTCCCACTTAGAAATGTGCAGGTACGACCGAGTCTGTTCCTGGCTGGAGTGGGAGGGGGGTGGTACATCCCAAGTAGTGTAGGGGCAGATAGGGGGAGCAGTCTGGGTAGTGATAGGAGCTCATTGGGTGCTGGTCACCTGAGCTCACACATAGAGGGAGTATTTAAGGTGGGCACCATCTAAGATCAGGGTCAGTCTGCCACAGTCAGTCAGTCAGTCAGCCAGCCTTTGCAAGAGGAGTGGAAGAGAGCAGAGGAGCAGAGCAGCCCAAGGCCCAGAGAGAGAGAGAGGAGAAAGGAAGAAAGACCCAGAGGGGGTGAAAGAAAAGGACTCTGAGAACCCAAAGTCCATCACCGGGTGAAGAGTTGGCAACTGGGTACCGGATCCCAAACTGGTGGGGGCTAAAGCACACCCTAGCCAGAGACCGGAGGCCGTGGGCAGGATCTGCCACGGCCACCCACCACATCCACCCTGAAGGCAAACCACGTGTAGGGTCAGGGAACCCAAGGCCAAGGGTCTCCCAACAGAAGGCCCGAGGGAGCTGGACCTAGGTGGATCCCTGGTGGGGACGGCCAGAAGACAGGACAGGAAGGAGGGCTCAGGGTCACGCTCCGGACTTGCTTGGGGGTTGGCTGAATCCAGGACCTGGTGGACGCAGCACGGCTCGGGTGGTCACTTGAAGCTGGAGTGACCGGAACATCAGCAGTAAGTAAATACCCTAAACTGCACAACCCGACTCTGTATTTAATTACCATCTATGCTGCACCACCACAACCCCCATCCTCTGCACCTGACCCCCTGAGGCTATACCCCACCCGTTGGGGGTTATACTATCAAAAGCTGCACCAACACCATCAGCCTCAGCGGACCCTGCTGCAGCGGCGGCCGTAGTGACCGCAATACAACGGGTGGCGTAGTCGACATAAAGAACTTTATAACATCTGTAGGACTGCCACATACTCTGAGCTTGACACCCTGGGCACGGACCGGGTCACAGCCACTCGGAGACTACAACCCCCATCTGATCCGGCTCCGGGTATTCCCCTAAAGAATATGGCCCAGGGGGTGCGTCAACTTTGCATAGTGAAAGGACGTCATCCCTCACAGCTCAGCAATTGTGATAGGTAGGGAAAGCCATAAAACAATGAATAAACAATACAGATAGCATAGGTGACAGTAGTGATAAACAGCCACCATCTGTTTTATCCATAGCTACAGTTGTGCTCAAAAGTTTACATACCCGGGCAGAATTTTTCCTTTCTTGGCTTTGTTTCAGAGAATATGAATGATAACAAGAAAACTTTTTCTCCACTCATGGTTATTGGTTGGGTGAAGCCATTTATTGTCAAACTACTGTGCTTTCTCTTTTTAAATCTTAATGACAACCAAAAACATCCAAATGACCCTGATCAAAAATATCCTGGCGATTTTGGCCTGATAACTAGAGATGAGCGTTGTTCTACTCGAACTGTTCGCCAATCTCAAATTCGAGCTGTTTTGGGCGGTGTTCGAGCCGTTCGGCGAACACGAACAATTTGATAGAAATTCGGCTGTTCGAGGTTATGTTCGATAACTGTTCGTGCACCAAAATCATAACTGGACTTTTTCTCAGTAATGATGAAAATTAATGTTAATACGCAGTTTGAGTGTACAGCGGGGTGGGGGGAGGGGCAGGGGATGGATCTCTGCAGGAACAATGAAGATCTCCATTTTTTTTTCTCTTTCCCGCATTTGCAGTGGGGAGGTGCAATCTGTCAGCCTATCAGCAGCGCACACACGGAGCGAAGTGCTTTTTTTCACACAAGCAAGGGCATGTGTCATTGGCAGTGTATGTCACATGTCCTTGCCCTATAAGACCAAGCCATTTTCCCCGTCGCCACCATTTTCTCACTGCTGCAGCTGCGTGTTAGACGGCACTGCTGTTGCTGTGTGCGCTATACCTTGTTAATTTCAAGCCAATTTTCGCACAAATATACAGATAGCTTGGGAGTAGGGAATAGTTGTGATTGCAGTCCTTTTAAGGACTAGGTTACAGCATTTCCTACGACTTTTATCAGGCAGGTCTGTGCTCTTAAATAGATAGATTGTGGGAGTAAAGACTAATTGTAATTGGAGTCCTTTTCAGGACTAGGTTACATCAGTTCCTATCAGTTTTTGCCAGGCAGGTCTGTGCCAGTGCTGTGCAAGTTTTTTTCACAGCATTTGGCTGAATCTAGCAAAGCTAATCCTTTTTGGCCTATTGCAGAGTGTTTTAGTCAGTGGAGTAGCCTATCTGTGTTGCAAGATATACCACCTGTGTATAGAATACCAATTTTTTTACTGCACCTAGTGAAGTAAAATCTTTTGGGCATAGCATCATTCTATTAGTCCATCTATACTGACCTCCATCAGGTTGCAAATTAAAACTAATTTTTATCTGCATCTACAGTACCTCTGAAAAAATATTTGGGCTTCTAGCTGTGTGTGGGACTTGTTGTATTAGTCCATCTATACTGACCTCCATCAGGTTGCAAACTGAATATATTTTTT